>NC_051155.1:107755771-107876012 GCF_013339745.2 Dermacentor silvarum | reverse complement strand
AAGGACGAAAGCACCGAGCGCACGATGGTTTGTGATTACTGAGAAAGGCTTGTCAGATAAAAAATCGGCAGATCCCACGCGCTGTGGGAATCGATGTTATGCGAAGCAGTGTGCGGGGAGCCTACCAAGTTAAAGAAACGACCATGAGAGAACCAAGACGTAGGCGGCTCTTTCATGACCTACATGACACGCATCACATAAAATTCATGTCATGAGTCCTCAGGCGTCCCTTTAGATACACCTAAGACACCTTAAGGCAAAAGCCCTAGTCATGCTCTTCACTATGACTTCGACCATCAACCTTTAGCCGTTTCGTTCACTCAGTGCCACATCCGAACCCATTTCATTAGTTTTTGACTGTTAACTTTTTTAACTGAATCATTCTCAGTTTTGCTGATTCATGGTCATGACTATCACCACTAACACCATCCTTTAGTGTTTCCTTGAATTATACTTACGTCCGAACCCATTTCAGTGGCTTTTGAGTGTTAATCTTTTTTCGCTGAGTCATTGACATTTTTGCTGATTCATGCTCATGTATAGAACTTCTACCACCATCCTTTAGTGTATCCTTCACTCAGTGCCCAGTCCGAACCCATTTCAGTGGTTTTTGAGATTAATCTTTTTTTCGCTGAGTCATGCTCATGACTATGACTTTCACCACCATCCTTAGTGTTTCCTTCACTTAGTACCCACGTCCGAACCATTTCAGTGGTTTTGGAGTGCTAATCTTTTTGCTGGTCATTGTCATGACTACATGACACGCATATCATGACATTTATGTCATGACCGTCATACACTGTTCGTCATACACTCCTGTCATATTAGGCCAATTTTGGTACCTACCAAGTTAACGAAACGACCATGAGAGCACCAAGACGTAGGCGGCTGTTCATGACCTACATGACACGCATGTCATGACATTCATATCATGACATATCATTTATGTTCGTCATATGCTCTTGTCATAGTATGCCAATTTTGGTACATACCAATAAGTGAACGAAACGACAATGGGAGTACAAAGACGTAGGCGGCTAGATAGATAGATAGATAGATAGATAGATAGATAGATAGATAGATAGATAGATAGATACTCTCAAAGTAGCAAATGTTCGCCAAGAAATGCTTCGCATTTAATATGGGTGGAATTTTGAAACTGCGCAGACGAGAGCAAGACATTCGCGCTCGGTAATGAAATAGTTGCGCTCTGCAGTTGTCAGGAGCCGGCTAGCGTAGGCTATAACGTCCGTGTTGCCGTTGCGCTAAGACTGCGCCGATCCCATAACCACTGGCATCGGTTAGGACCTCTGTAGGTGCGGACGGGAAAGTGGGCAAGACAGGTGGATTGGTGAGCATTTGTGAGAATTGTGAAATCAGCCTCCTCGAAAGATGTGGCAAACACCAGTAGCGTGAGGGTGCGCGCGCAGTCGGACTGTTTGTATTTATTCCTATGCCTGGGCATAAGAGAGTCAGCTGTTGGTCAGCGCCTGTCCTGTGTCTTTCTCTGTCTTGTGTTGCCGTTATTGCGCTGCTCTTACCATGTTCTTGAGAAATTCGTCGCTGATCCTCACTCCCAAGCCTTCCCATTCTAATAGCTTGAATACTTCTAAGAATGCAATCAATAGCATCGAAGAGATTGCGCCTCCTTGCCTGACCACTTTCTTGATAGGTAATTTTTTACATAGATTCTGTGGAGAAATAGGTTGCTGTGGAATATTTCTAGATATTCCCAGGACATTCACGTATGCCTTCCGTACTCCTTGGTTACGCGATTCCTCATGACTTCTGGTATCTCCATTAAATCAAATGCCTTTTTAATCTATGAAATCCATAGAAAGAGGTTGATTGTACTCTGCAGATTTCACAATTACCTGATTGATATAGCACTTACCTTTCGTTTATCCATTCCCGCATACGACGCAAAATGTGAGTCGTAACAATCTGCTTGAAGGGAGCGCCGAATGAAGAAGTAATCATTTTGAAGCCCCGCTTGCCTATTTAGTACCTGTTATCGCCCTATATGCCCTATATGCTTTCACCGTTTCGTTTCAAACCGGTAACCGTTAAGACTTGTTTCGGTTCAGGTTCGGTTTCGGGCTGAGGCACGTTATAAAAATATCGGTTCGGGTAAGGTTTTCGGTTCGATTTCGAGCTCGGTTTGACAGACTGACTGAAAGAAATGGCAAGGTTTAGCATTGCGCAGCACCCTTTCCGGCGATGGTCTAACAATGCACAGGTACGACATGGTGGCTATGCAGCAGGCGAGAAAAGTTTACAGTCACTTAAGTGTCCTTACGTAATTTCAAGGCGAAAACATGAGAGCTTGTCTCAGTTATCACCCTAAATTAAAACTCCACCTTTATCCACCTTGCTCTAATTTGTACCACCGTTAATCCACTTTATTGCACCTTAATCTATCTTAATCCACCTCAATACACTTTATTTGACCTTAATTAATTCATCTTCATTCACTTCACCGTGGGATTTCGCAGTGTGAGTAGCAGCAGGTCCAGCGCCGAAACGTGACGGCATCACTTGGTTACGTGAGTTTTGATACCATCGGATGATAACGCCGGACAGACGCCGGATTTTTCGCTTCATGTGGCATATAAGGATTTCGCCTTAAAACTACTCCGCAGCTGAAACAGCCCCTTCGCAGACACCAAACATTCCACAACGTTGGCGCGATGAGAAACGCTGGCAATGGCGTTAAGGGCGTTGTACCTCGATGGTGCACGAAAATAAGAACCGACGGAAAACCGTCGACGTGTGCAGTGACAAATGAAGGATAGTTTAGCTTTAGGTTATCGATGTGGGGGCGCTGACATCGACAGCGACCATCACCACAGCGACCATCACCATCATGATGCCCGCTTCCGGGGCATCGCCCGTTGCTACCTGGATACGGACAGGTTGGATACGCTGCAGTTGCTACCTGGATACGACCCAAGTAAAGGTGGTGCTCCATGCTTGTCTGCCTGTGTCGGTCTGTGAGAGCCTCAGCTGGTCGTCAGGCTCAGAAGCCACGGCCCTGAGTCCACAACCTTTACAGTCCTTTCAACTTAGACCAACGTGTGGACCATAGTGTGGTACCCATGGTGTGGTGCAGCTGCTCAGCAGGAACGGTCTTGTGCGTGCTCAGAAACGCTCGTGGAAGGCATGAACGCTGCCTTGGTTCCGGAAGATGCCGATTGAGCGTAGCGTGACGGTGCGTTGAGCCTTTGGCATGGAGCAAAATAAACTCAGCAGGGGAAACTTAATTCTTCCCCCTCCCCGGCGGTCGGTAATTTCACGATTAGGAATCGCCTCGCGCTCTGCGAACTGGCGTGCCCCTACGCGCCATCTGTCGCAAGTAGGGAAAAATGTCGCAGTATCACCCGAATGGTGAAGCATCAGTTGCGGTAGCAAATTAGTAGAGCTATACGGAGTAAGGATAGCAGTTTTATCAGCTGCATTTCTACCTTCATAACTGCCGATGCCGACGACCCAACGGAGCTTGAACTCCGGGAGATAGGCTGGGCAATAGACCAGGTCTCAAGCACACGCATGCAAAACACATCGATATATACACAGACTCCAAATGTGCGCTGCATGCTTGCAAGTCTCCGCCACACAGCCTCATCAGAAGTTTTTCTAGTCAAGCAGGCCTTCAGGCGTGCGGAGGTCCGCGGGGTCACTGCAACACTTCATGGATCCCCGGTCACCAGGGCATCCAGGGAAATGAGAGAGCCCATGAGGGCGGCGCGCGCCCTTCTTTCCAACCGCGTCATCTCCCGGGATCCTTCAGAGACCCTCAGCACCAGCATAACTAGCACGACAAAAGGACTACCGTATGACCAAGACAGAGCTCTGAGAGTAGCAGCCAACCGACGCAAGAAGGAACTCCGTGCGAGTGTCCCGCCAGACCCAAACCCACTTCCCGTGGGTCTTCCAGGTCGGGGCAGGTGCTGCTGCATAGGCTCCATTCCGGCTTCGTCCTCACACCGAACGTGCTGGAGCGGTGGCGGCAGTACCGGCCACGCCGGGAGAGAAGCCCTCCTTTCCCTTCTCCTGACTCCCTTCCGTCGCAGGATCCTGGCCCCTCGACAGCCACTGAGGACGAAAGAAGCACCCCAGGAGCCGCACAGGTGCCCTGACTGCGGCGTGGTCACGCGACCATCCGCAGCCCATTTGTTTTGGGACTGCCAGCGCTACGCTGAGCAGCGGGACCACCACCTGAGGGCGGTGGTCCTACGAGGAGTGTCGTCCTACGAGGAGTGGATTAGGCCGGCAACTGCATTGGCCGATACCGACAGGGCCATTCTGGACTCGCTCTTGGGTTTCGCCAAGGGCACGCAGCTTCAAGGACGACTTTAATTTCTCCTTCTCTCTCCCCTTCCTGTTCCACATAATAGGCCTTCGAGCCATCCTACAATAAATACATTTTCATAATCATCATCAGCTGCATAAACTTGGGCATGGAGCAGCACCAGCAACGCGCAGAACTGTTGACGCCGTCGGCGTTCTGCCCGCGTTCGCAGCGAACGTGCGCGGCGTTGGTGACTGCTGCCGGTGCCTCTGGGCGCGGCTCGGAGATTTTCGACAAGATCAGAACGGGACACTCGCCGAGCAGCGACGGAAGTCTTTACCACCTTCTCGCCTGGCAACGTTTTAGATGCGAAGCAGCTTATGGCGGCGGCTTTGTCCGTCCTGCGTCCCGCGGCGTCCAACACCCCCCACAGCGCATGCCCGTCCCCTCCCCTCTCTCTCCTCTCCTACGCTCCCCCTTTCTTTCCTCTTGGAATCCTCTACTGTACGGAGCGGCGCCCGCGTCCCACATCCCCACAGCGCATGCGCGTCCCCTCCCCTCCTCTCCTACGCTCCACCCCTTTCTCTCGTCTAGGAATCCGGAGCGGCGCGCACGACAGGTGGTGCGACAGCTGCATACTCTGCTGGGGGCGCCACGGTAGTTCCGCGGTATGAAAATGACGGAGCGCGCGCGCCTCATTCTCTTTCCTGTGCAGCGCCGCGTTGAGCGCTCGGGCCGCTGCCGCGAAACCACTCCCCCTCAAGCTAACCATCTCCCCGCTGCTTCGCATCCACACATGGTTCCCTTTAGCGGTAGATTGAGTAATTTTTTATATAAATACGCATTTGGTGCCGCAGCAAAATCACAAGGTTTTGGTTAGCTGTAACGTGGTCAATGTGCTTTGACTAATGTAGGGTGTTATTGATCACATGCCCTAAATATTAAGCAAGAAGCAGATTACTTGCGGAATAGCTAGATTTTAAAGGTTTCCGTTTCAAAGTAGTATACTCATAAAAAGCATTTTCAAAATTGATTTCCATTTGACAGAATTGACGCAATTCAATATTTGAAGTCTTAATTCAGCTTGTGTTTATCTAAAACACTTTTGATCGAATAAAGAACAGAATCATCAGCGTACAAGTTAATTTTAACTGAAATATCGGTTACTATGTCAATAATAAATATGATAAACAGAAGCGGCCTAAGCACGGATTCCTGTGGGACGCCAGACCCTTCTGAAAGTTCTTCTGAAGAGTGGTCTTTGTAAACAACATAACGCTGTCGGTTTCCTAAGTAGGCGGACAGGAAGGTTATCAATTGTGTATTTTGAGGACTTCATTTATTTATAAAGTAGGTTATACTGTGCGAAACTGTGAAATGCTTTGCTGAAATCCATAAAAATTGGGTCAGTTTGGTTGCCATTATTATTTGCTACTGCGAAATCAGGAACGGTTTCAATTAGTTGAATAGATGTAGAATAGTCTTTTCGAAACCCCTGTTGTTATCTTACTAATATAGTTACATTACAGATATTAATAGCTAAATTTCTTTGTTACCTTTCAGAGCGTAAAATTGCAAATGCAGTTCGATTAAGAAGAACACGAAAAACATAGTTTCCCTAGCACTAAAAGACACTTTAAATCTCAATTTATCTGGTTGTCAGCGTTCGTGATAGAACTAAATTCTTCGATTTTTCGCCGCATTTTTAAACATGGCGATAACATTTATCCGAGTTTGTACAGGTCAAACACTACGCTCCCGCCGTTGATCTACCTGAAATCCGCCGTGAAGATTGATTGGTCTGAAAGCAATGAGAAATGCAAGTGATTTGTTCCGATTCACGTGAACCAGCTCCGCTGTTCCGATATACGCCATTATATACAGTTTGTTTTATTTACCTGCTTTGTTCTTAATGTGAACATAACATTTATTCCAAAGGATCTTGTAAATTAATTGGCTGCTAAACTTGCGAACGTCGATCAATCGAATGAATTTAGTGATGCCGCAAAGCCTGCTCCGTTTAAACCCATTTAAATCGGTTTGGTATATAATAAATATGGAGAAGATCCAACGAGTTGGAATCTACGTATACACAGCGAAGCATGTGTGAGTGTATAAAGAGTCGGAACACGCACGCGCGCACACACACACACAAACACACACAAACTCGCCCATGCACACACACAGGCACGCGCACACACACGCACTCACACATGCTGACAAACATGCACACGCACGCCCGCGCGGGCGCACACAAATTATACCGAACCTTTTTTTTAAGCGAAGTTGCTGACTACTAGCGAGTACGACGGATGTCTTGAACGCAACATGTTCTGCAGAGGCAGCATGCGCATATTCTACGTAGCGCAATTCTAATCTATTTATGCGCAAGACATTTTACTTGTTCATTTTCCTGCAGCCGCGGATGCACGAAGGCGAGCTTTCTGGTACTTTTTACAGCGTTATTCCAATAGCCGTTTCGGGTCGCGATGATGCCGCCGCCGGCGGCTCCCGCCGCGTAACCGCTATCGCCGGAAACGCGAAAAAAGTACCGGATTCCCGCCGGGATCGAGCCCGAGCCTGCTGCGTGGGAGCCGGATACTCTACCACTGAGCCACGCAAGCGCTTGCTATTGGGTCGCGGAAAATACCCTTAATGCAAGCACGCAGGAGGAGACGACTCGAGCCTCGGCCAGTATGGTGGCGCCATTTAGGTAAGATGCCTGCAAACGCAGTGTCCACAGGCGCTGACGACGATATGCGATTCAGACGAGGCACGCAATCAACGTGCTCCCGAGCTCCCAGAGTTGTGACGCCATCTGGTTAAGGTGCCTGCAAACGCCTGGCGGACAGTTCAGATCGTTCTGGTCAAAACAAGCCGAACAGACAGCCGCGAAGCCTGTTGTGCGTGGTGCCCAAATTGGAGCTACTCTTGAGCCGCTCCACCAGCTTACGCTGTGACTGTGACTTTTTTGTTCGTTCCTCCGCGCAGCCGGCGTCGCTGCTGCCGCGGATGCGCGGAGGCGAGCGCCATCTAGTGGTGGTGCAAGGAACCCAACAGCGCGCGCGGCGCGCGCACTCATCTGTGATTGGTTGGCCTATTCAGCAAGGGACGCAGCCACGGTCACGAAACCCGGCGAGGTTCGCAAAGAAAAGCATTGTTTTAGAGCGCAGCTCTTAGGCGCCTGCATTGAGCGTCGGCGTCCCTCGGCGTAACCGAGCGAACGAGCACAGTGATGGATGAAAGAGCGAACGCGGAGCGCAGCGGGGGATGAAAGAGGTCGAGAGCGAAGAGAATGCGAAGTGGAAAAGGGCGGAGGAGAGAGTGGCGAAAGACTGTCGCAAACAGGATCCGAACGGTCAGGCCGTGCGCCAGAAGACCTCGTCAGCTGAAATCGGCTCGTTCGATCGGCGTCCCGACGTCCACGCTGAAGTCTCCTGGCAAGCTCACTGCGCGGTGGTTTGGCTGAGTTTTGGGTGGATTTGACCTACTCATCTTAACCATCTCATATTTACAGGACTTACCTAGTGCTTGAAGCAGCGCTGATGTCTAAAAACTCTCCTGGGCAAGGGCCCAGCCCTTGGTCAGCCTCCCTTTCTCCTGATGATTTACCTTTGGAATCTTTCTTCCGCAGCGGTGTTAGCAGCATCCCTGTCGCGCTGGTGCCCTCGAGTGGTGGATTCATCCGGCTGAACAACCCACAGGCTGTCCAGGCCGAGCTCCAAGCCATGACGCGTCACTTCCAAATGATAAGCGATGTCCGACAATTTGGAAGAGGTGGGATAGTTTGTAGGTCATCAGATCCGACCTGTGTTGCAGACCTCCTAAAGAGTAAGATTTTTGCATCTGTGCCGGTGAGTGCGTTCATTCCTCCCCATCTAGCATGCACTAAAGGCATTGTCCGGGGCGTAGACTCTCGATTGAGCCCAACTGAGACTCTGGAGAAGTTGTCTGATGCTGGTGTCATAGCCGTATACCGATGCAACCGACTCGTAAACGGGGAAAAAGTTGCCACTGAATCGGTCATTGCTACGTTTGCTGGCATGTCCTGCCCATCTGAACTAAAAGTGTGGCCACTTATTTTTAGAGTGGATCCTCTCCCTTCCCGTCCACTACAGTGTCGGAACTGTTGGCGTTTTGGCCATAGTGCAGGAGGCTGCAAATCAAATGCACGCTGTCGCGTCTGTGGTGAGGATCATTCCCCTAATGAGTGCACAGCTGAAACCGAAACATGCTGCCTGTGTGGAGGAAACCATGCGGCTGACTATGCAAACTGCTCGGCAAAAGCTAATGAAGTGCAGGTACTCGAGGTAATTGACAGGCGAAGATGTTCGCGGCAAGAGGCTATTGCAGTCGTCAAGGACAGAGCTTTTGGATACGCTGGCGTCACTGCGAGGCAGTCGACTTTAAATGAAGACAACTTGTCTAAACTCATTGAGTCAGCAGTGGAAAAAGCGATGACAAAGGCTATGCAACATATTGTTCAAACTGTTACAGAATGCATTTCCCAAGTGTTTACCGCTCAGATGACACAGCTGTTGCAAACAGCCGCAACACCAATCACCAAATCGCTTGCTTGTGCTGCAGAACAGGTAGCCAGTTCAGTCCTAGCGCCGAATACCAGATCGGACCCAACGTTTGTTGGATCCGATCCTTGTTCTTCGCGTCAGACAGACTCACAGGATGACATGGAAACAGGTCATGATACCAGGCCGCATAAGCGAACTGGTTCTCCAGTAACAGCGTCTTGTCCCTATTCCAAAAACAAAAAGGGTAATCCTATTTCTCATTCTGGCATCCAAGAAAGTACATTGCGACGGTAGTCGCTGAAGTAATTATATCAATTAGATCATCACCATAGCTTCTTTAAAAGTGCTACAGTGGAACTGTCGTTCCTTGATTTCTGCTTCAATAGACTTAAATTGCTTAACTACACATCTTAACCCTGACGTAATAATTTTACAAGAAACCTGGCTTACTCCAGAGAAAAATTTTAATTTTAAAGATTTTCGACCTTTTCGATTAGATCGCCTTTCACTAGGAGGTGGTTTAATGATTTTGTTGTCATCTAAATTCTGTCATAAGGCTAAAATAGCTTTCAAGTTAATGTCTCCGGAATGTGAAATTTTGGCAGTACACCTTAGCATACCAGGCTACCGTACTTTTTCGATTATAAATGCTTATTTCCCTACGGGCGTACACAGTACATACCAATTGGATAGTGCGCTTGCTAGCTGCAAAAATCAAGTCATCCTTACTGGTGACTTCAACTCGCATCACGTATCATGGGGTTACAGAACAGATGCATGTGGGACGCGTCTATGGGACTGGACCATAGATAAAAATCTTTCATGCCTAAATATGAGACGACCCACATTTGTCCGTGGCCAATCTCGCTCAGTGTTAGATTTGACGTTTTCTAGCACAAGTATTGCCGTGACATCTTGGACTACGATTGATTTCTCTACAAACAGTGATCATCTCCCAGTATACTTCGAAATTGCATGCCCATTAACATCAGTTGAGCGACAAGACAGAATATTTGTTAATTGCAAAAAATTTAAAGACTGCTTACACTCTTCCATTGCGTCATTAACTAATACTAATGACGAAGAAATTGGCTTGAAAATTTGTTCAGCGTTACAGATGTCCCGACAAAAGTCTGAATTCGTAATTCAGACAGCTAAACGTACATCATCTAGTCCCTGGTGGAACAATGAGTGCTCACGAGTTTATCGCAGAAGAAAAGCTGCTTGGAAAAAACTTCTACATAATCAGAGCCCACAAAATTGGAAAGATTATCAATTTATTTCGGCAACCTTCAAACGCACTGTCAAACACGCAAAAGATGAGTACGATAAAAAACATTTTGATTATCTATCTGAATCCAAAAACAAACGTGCTTTATTTTATTTCCTTCGATCTAGAAACAGACTCCCACTGAGCGTTAATGTAGACTCAATTGTCTATACCGCACAGGAAATGCAGGAGTCCTTAGACCTATTGGCTAAAGGATTGGAGAGCCGGTTCACAACGCGTCTTCAAAATTCTGTTCTTACTCCTACATTCTCGGACTACAAAGAGATATCCTATTCGGAACTAGCACAGGTCATGTTACGGTTACCAACTACAGCGCCTGGCCCGGATGGAATAACAAATGCAATGTTAAAAATTTTCTTCCAAGAAGCCCCACGTGAGCTTCTGAAGTTGCTAAATTACTCTATTAGCAATGCATGGATTCCACATGAATGGAAGATCGCCAAAATTATTCCGTTACTTAAAAAGCAAGGGGCAGGGTATACTATCGACAACATCAGACCAATTGCGTTGACATCAAACATAGCAAAACTTATTGAAAGAGTGCTTCACGGGCATATAATGAAGTTTATTGATGAAAATCAATTGTTGAGTCCTTGTCAAATTGGATTTAGATCTGGCTATTCAATATGGCACGCGCATGTAGACCTTGAAAGTCGCATTAACATCGCCAGACAGAAAAAACAATATGCGGCGTTAGTTACTTTAGATATATGTAAAGCCTATGACAGCATTGAACATGCAATTTTAACAAATCGGTTACAGGGCCATGGCTTTCCAGGATATATTGTAGCATGGGTGCATGAATTTTTGAAAGACAGGGAATTCTTTTGTTTTCGAAGCGGCTATTCATCTGGTAAACACAAGCAAACAAGAGGTGTGCCTCAGGGATCGGTACTTTCACCAATATTATTTAATATTTTACTGAGCGGAATCCCCGTTCACCCAGGTGTCAGTACCTACGTTTATGCTGACGACATTGCCTTTTTTGGTATGGCTAGTGACCTATACTCCCTTTACGAAATTTTGCAGTCCTATCTAAAGAAACTGGAAGGCTGGCTGGATAGCTTACACTTAAACCTGAATGCTAATAAGTGTGCTATCCTTGTTTTTCCCGTTAAAGACCCAGTATACATATCGCTTAACTATCATCTCGAAGATATCCCACAAGTACAGTCACTGAAGTACCTTGGAGTTATCTATAACGGAAATCTTAACTGGCGGCCGCATATTGAATATCTTGCAACAAAAGGAGCTCGTACAATGGGCATTTTGCGCAAGTTAAGCAATCGAAGAACAGGTATGCGAAGAAAATCCCTTTTGATGGTATATAAAATGTACGTTCGTCCAGTATTAGAATTTGGCTGTGTTTTATTCTCAGGTGTTCCGTCATACAAGCTTCGACCGCTAGTTTTATTAGAGCGAGAGGCGCTACGTCTGTGCTTAGGCCTTCCAAAATACGTTGCAAATGCCGTATTATATCTGGAAGCGAGAATCCCACCTATTATATGCCGATTTCACCTTCTGACCGTTCAGACTTTCTTACGACTATATGAATCACCATTAAGCCGTCCTCAAATAATTTTCATCTCCGATCCACAATTATTTTTTCCCGTTCATTGGCCCAGGTTTCATACACCACAGATTATATTTGTGCAAAAATTACTTGAACCACTAAATGTGCAAATTCGCGATGTGCTTCCTAACAATACGCATTCAAATTACCTGGATATCAGGTTCGACGATATTTTCCCAAACCACGCAAAACTACTACCTTACAGCATCTTAAACGCCATGTTACAAGACCACCTAAGCTCCCTAGGAACAAATATTATCATTGCAACAGATGCATCACAGAGCGAGGAAAAGACTGGCATTGGGATATTTTGTCCTGCACTCGACTGGTCTTTTTCTTTAAGATTGCCCGATTTTGTGCCTATTTTTCTGGCCGAGTTTTTAGCAGTAATCCTAGCTTTACGTAAATTAGACCAAACGACTACAACAGCTGCTATCCTTACTGACTCCCTTTCTGTATGCTCTTCCCTTACCGCCACTAATGATTCACCTATGCTAAAACTATTTTACTTGCTAGTTCCTGCCCATGTGCAATGTGTTCATTTGATTTGGGTACCTGGTCATAAAGGGTTGTTTTTTAATGAAACTGCCGATTCACTGGCAAAGACCTCACTTTCCGGCCCTGTTCTTCCCATTCTACCAGTGACTGCACACATCACGGCGGCTAGATTTCGGATGCGATCAATTAGAAAAGCCTTATCAAACCCAGTTCTGACTGCTTCTCCAGATTATAAGCACCTGATATTTCCCTGGCGTAGCGAATCCTGTAACACAAAGATGCTTGAGGTCTCTCTCACCAAATTACGTTGCCGTATACCCTCCCTAAATTTCTACTTACACAGGTCGGGTTTGGTTCCCTCCCCCCTCTGCCCGTTTTGTAATGAGGAAGAGACGATACACCACTTTCTTCTATCTTGTCGCCGCTTTACTGCGGCAAGAAAACGATTGTTGGAAATACCTTTTCGAAGGCTTGGCCTGGACTTAACAGAACCTAATATTCTTTCGTTCGGGGCGTCCACTTTGGGATTCAGCCACAGGGATGCTTGCTTCGCCGTCCAAACGTTCCTTACAGACTCCAAACGAATACCCTGCTAAATTCTATCCTTTTTTTGTACTTTCAAATTAATGATTACTCATTCGATATGACTTTCTTGATTTACTTTAACATATAACTCTACGCTGTTCAATACTAATTTCATAGATATTCGGAAATGTATCCTCCATATTAATTTGGAATAATCCACCCATTTCTTGGCCAATCCCCCTCCGTGGGTAGGAGCCACAGGCGTGATAGGCTACATCAACATCAACATCAAAGGGTGAGGAGGGAAGTGGAGTGCCGCGACGATCGCTACGAGATGGCGCCAGAGTAGCGTGCGTCGTCTGTTCACCGATGACGCCATTGATAAGGCATGCGGTGAGCGCTTCCACAGTTATCATGTATGTAAACAAAGCGCTGCATGAGCGGAGGTCTGTCTGCGGTGGCTGCTGAGAATCGCGCCCACGCGTCGCCAATGCGCTGCCTCTAGCAATCTCCCGGCAGTCGCGCCACACTTCGCTCCGTTTGCAACGTGCCGCACAAAACAGAATGTCTGCGTCAGCAAATATATCGCAAGATGATACGTATAGAGAATTACAATGTGAAGACTAGCATTGTGTAGGCAACCGTTGCTTTATCATTGTCACAGAGCCTGTGCAACGTAAAGCCAGTTTCAGCCAATCAAGTAGCTTTTGAATGTTACACTGCGTTATAGAACGCCATTTTTGAAGCAACGAAGTCATAAAATGTCCCCAATTGTTCATTGAAGTTGTCAAAAAAGTCACCGGTCGCAAAATAGAAATGTTTCATCGCTGAAGAGACAAGAAAGTCGCTAACTCTCACTAAAAGATTTCTAAAATGGCAGCAGTGTTCACAGACAATGCTGATTTTATGTTTTCACAGATGGTGAGGTCCTGCAGACAGCCCCAGCAAACACAGGATGCTGCAAGCGGCGGAAAGTGAAACTTGTTTTGAACTGCGCGGCGACAGCCTCGTCAGCAATGCAGGCGTGCAAGACATGCCGTAGTGCTGCCGGTCGAGTGTCATCTGCATGGTGGCGAAGCCCGAAAGACAAGCGTCACTGCCTGAACAGTGTACACCTATTAAGAAAGTATATTTAATTTGGCGCTATGCTGGAAGAAAACTTGGCCTCAGCTGTTGATGTTTATTTGTTGGATTTGTAGTGTGCAGGCGACACTGCAGTGCCCGATTAAAAAAAAAAAGGGGGGGGGTGGAATGGCCTACTGTGCCCTCGCACTTCTGAGGAGGGGGGACAAGTTGACTCTTGCAAGTAGGAGTGATTGTGCGTGTTCGCAGAGTATTCTGCACTTAGAAAAGTATAGATCGCTTTGAAATTTAGGACACTGAAGACAGGTAAAGCGCAATAAACAAAGCCACAAGAAGGTCTGAATCCACAAGCACGAAGATCAGACAAATCCTCGTACTTCCAATCGTTCCCATGGTGGCTCACCGATCGCAGCGCCACAGATCCCTCTAGTGATTATTGCATGAAACTCTGGTTTCAATTGTCAGCATTGTGCTTCGTTTTCTTTCTCACTTTTGATACTATGTTGCATTGTTTCGTGGCGCTTCTTCTCTTTGAAGGCTGGGTACATTTGCAGTCCGTCTGTTATTTTGACATAACGTACTTTGAAGCTTGACGTTCATTTCTGCAGCCTCTTACCACCCAACTTTCTGCCTGCTCTACGTTGTGGGCTTCAGCCACTGTCCGAGGGCAACAGCAGCTGCAGAAGGAGAACAGGAGTTACTGTGTTCACGGCTGGTGAAAAACGCAATGAATTTTTAAGAAACAGAAAAATTTACTGTTTTCGAAATGACTTTTCTTCAACAAAGTTCGATCAGACAAGAGGGTGCCCCAGGGGGCTGTTCTGACTCCTGTACTATTTAACCTGTTGGTGAGTTAAATTCTATTGCGCCAGGATGTGTATCTATGTGTCTATGCAGATGAAGTAACATTTTTCGCGACAGCAAGAATCATCATTTCCCTTTAGGGATGCATTTATTATTTAGAGAGACCTCCCAGGCCTACGAAGAGGCATAGGGTGAGGGGGGCTTATGTTACAATACAATGCAATTGGTTAAAATATATCGATGCTACACGGAATCAAACATTGGAACAAAACGAAGAAATTTGCACATAACAAAAACCAGACAGGTCTTTAAAAAAATCAGCTTCCTGTCTTTGCAAACGCACTTCTGTATTCTAGACACGTGGCTTCACAACCTTCACCTGTCACTAAACGTAAACAGAAGTGGAGTCCTTGACTTTCCGCTTTCCGGGCCGATACAGTTATCATTAGTATATGATCAGAGAACCATTCTACAGGTAGAGTCGCTTAAGTATCTGGGTATCACATATGATGGAAAACTTAACTGGTGTTCTCACATAGAAAATATTGCAACGAAAGGGACACGAGCCGTAGGTTTATTACGTAGAATCAGTAACCGGCCTTCTGGTAAGCGAAGTGACGCACTAAGTATGATCTACCGTATGTATGTACGACCAATTCCAGAATTTGACTGTATTTTGTTTTCCGGAAGTGCAAAATATAAAATAAGACCACTTGTTCTTTTAGAGAGAGAAGCTCTTCGACTATGTTTAGGTCTTCCTAAACCTAAATTCGTTGCTAATAATGTGTTATACCAGGAAGCGCTCTTTCTCTTCACACGAGATTCCGCATGTTTACGGTTCAAACCTACTTAAGAACTTATGAACCTCCTCTACGATGTACACAATATGCATTGATTGGTGAGCCAAATTCATTTTTTAAGAACACGTGGCCACGGTTACATACCTCACATGTTGTATTTGTGAATGCACAATTCGCACCTTAAATGTTCGCATTAGGGAAATCGTTCCGTTTGATAGGTCCACGTTATCGCTCAAAATTGAATTTGCAGACATTTTTCCCAATAACGCAATACTGCTGCCCCCAACAACTATATAGCCCATTTCGCAATAGATGTAGTAGCGACTGATGCTTCCTCGTGTTAAGAGAAGGCAGACATGGGAATCTACTCACCATCCCTCGATTGGCCTTTTATTGCGATAGCAATTATATGGACACTTCAACCGGATTTCTGCCGTCGCCGTCGCCGTCGCCGTGAGGTTCCGTATAGATAAAATCTTCGCCGCGCGCCGTATGCCCCAGCGGAAGCGTGCGGGGACGCGCGCTATCACGGAGAGCGACCGCACTCAATCTCCCACGCGCAAGCAAGGAAGCGGAAAGCCAGCGCCGGAGGGAGCAGGGGGGGGGGGGGGGGGGCACTTCTCTGCCAACAACCGCGCTCGTCGCTCGTCCGCACAGTCTCTTATATCTCCCACGCGCACGCAAGGAAGCGGGAAGCCAGCGCCGGAGGGAGCGGGAGGGGGGGGGGGGGTGCACTTCTACGCTTCCAACAACCGCGCTCGTCGTTCGTTCTACCGCACCGTCTCTTATCTCCACACGGCTCTGACCTTTATTTCGCCGCTCAGTTTCCGTTGAAGCGATAGACCGCACGTACCTTCGCCCGCTGCCAGCGTTTTGACAGTCGTTGGCTGCAGTCATTCAGTGTGATCTATTCATGTTTGTTTGTGCGCGCTCACACCACGCTTGTTCATTCAGTTAGTAATAGTCGGGCCACATTTTCCAACGCACGCTACACATGCAATGCTGCCCAGATCGGCAGTGCAGCACTACAGGTGTGTCCCTTCGCACGCGCTGCCCACGGTAAGCGCTTCTCATCAACACCACCGTTTCACACGCGCCTTCTCGTGGTCATCGAGTCTCTCTTCATGTCGGTCTACTTACGCCGCAGCACACCTGCTTACTTAATCAGCTCATGTTTACTACAATTCATATTGCTACCAAGGCCGCTCACCTTACTTCGTATGACATTGCTCTGTTGCTATCGCATTCATTGATTCGCCCTTAGGGCGAAACTGTGACATTTTTTTTTTCACTTCGCCTACCAGATTACGCATCAGTTTTTCAGGCCGCACTTCTGGCAATAGTTGTTGCTTTGCGATAGTTACCGCTTCATGCTACAAAAGTTGTTATCGTCACAGATTCCCTTTTTGTATGCAGTTAACGCGTCTACAAATCCGACAGCTTTGAATATGTTTTATACATTAGCGCCGCCCCACTTAAGGTTAGTTCATTTAGTATGGGTTCCAGGCCACCAAGACAATCATCTTAATGAAATAGCCGATTCTTTAGCAAGAGCTTCTTTAGAAGGTCCGGTGATATCTGTATTGCCGGCAACTGCGCGTATCACGGCAGCCAGATATAGGAATTTTTCTTTGACCGAAGGCAAAAAAAAAAGCCTCTCATTAACAAAATCTACAGATTTTATGCATCTAAATTATTCTTGGAACGGACAGTGGTGTCCTAACCGGCAATTCGAAGTATCATTTACAAGGCTGCGTTGCCGTATTCCACAAGTTAATTTTTACTTGCACAGATGTGGTCTGGTGGCATCCCCTATATGCTACCTCTGCAATGAGCCGGAATCCACCGATTACTTTTTATTATCGTGTCGGCGGTTTTCTAATCATCGAAAACGATGTCTGGAAATTGCGCTTCGAAATCTAGGACTGCCTTATGTAGCTAGTTCCGCTATACTCTCACTTGGAGCAACGGTATTGGGATATAGCCACGGGAACGTTTGCCGAGCCATTTATAATTTTTTTTCTGCGCCACAGAAAGATTGCCTTATCAATATTTTCCCATTTTGCATGATTTATTTATTTCTACATCAATAAATTATAAATTTAGAAAATTCAAAAAATAAAACCACAAATCCACAGTTATAATATTATTAATATTATTATTCAAAATTGAACTTACACATGTTTACGTCGGTTCTTTACTGTATTTACTTTAAGTTCACATTACTATTCATCTCTAGGCAAGGCTGAATACCTTAGTACTTTTTTATTATCGGTTTATCTCTCATCTTCAATTATTGATTTATTTTGCTTTTTATTACTTATTTATTTATCAACTAATTAATTTTATATTTCAACATTATGCCACCCGGTTCGTGGCCTATCCCCCAAAGTGGGTTTGGGCCATTAATTTAGGATTCATGATCATCATCACCAATACTCGACCGAAGATGAGTGTACCTGGGAGCGTACCGTACAAATCACCCCAATCCGCGGCTGCTCCGCTCTCCATAGCGTCCCCAACGTTACAAGACCCGCAAGGCAAGCCCGCCGTCTGCTCCAGAGGATTCCTGTTCGGAGCGTCGGTGGTTTTCGTCCTGTTGCTACTGGTCGCGCTTGCGGTCATCATTATGGCCGGTGGGATGCGGCGAGTTTCCGGAACCGAAGTGCTCGGTTGCTGCTATCGCGAGGCCCAGGCAATGCGCCAGCGGCTGAACGTCAGCGTTAACCCGTGCCGCGACCTCTACCGCCACGTATGCGACTCTTTCGCCGACGATGGAGAATTTCCTGCCTTCAGGACCTTTGAGCACTATTCGGAAGCGGACTACTACGTTTCACCTCAACACCGAGCTGGCCAGGTGATTTACACCCTCTTCCAGTCCTGTCTCGCCGCCACGGCTAACGCGCACAAGATGGGGAGCTCCACTGCTGCCATATTAATCGACACGATAGGAGCCAAGACTGCAGTGCGAGCGCAGACGGAGCAAGACATCCTCGCATTTCTCCTGAGAATGACCGTCAAGTACGACATATGGACACATCCCACTATTGCGGTCTACGGTCGTGGAGGATTCCCAGACTTCGTCTATTTCTACGGCATGACATGGATGCACGAGTTCCTGGCAATCGTTCTGAGAGCAACCGGGTCTCTCCTACGGTCCGTGGAAGCCGCCGAATACGCCCTGATTCGCCGTGATTGTATTGAAAGCATCAACCGCATACTGAATATCAACGTCACGTTGGAGCAAATCGAAGCTATCGAATACGATCTGAATCTGAACGAGACTGTAGCGCACAATCTCTCGAGCTCTGAGCTCCTTGCCGAGCTTGTTCCGTCTCTTACAATCGATGACTGGAAGACCATCGTGGAAAACGTCAGTGGAGGCAATCTACCCTCAAAACTGTACCATCCGAACTTAAAGGCACTCCGGAAAACGTTTTCTGTTATTCTGGATCGAAGACGGCATCCAGCTATGCTTGCTTTCTTCATAATGAATAGTGTTCAGAACACCCTGTTTGAGCTGATTCAGGGAACAAGTCGTTCAGACATAGGAGTGTTCGCCTTCTGTCGCCGGGTCATCAGGCGCTACCCCACTGTGAGCATTGTCGGCGCTCTCCAACGAATGATGAAAGACGAGGACCACGACGCCGTATTCCATCGCATGTTCAGCGAAATCATCGAAGCAATATCCAGGAAAGCTGCTGTTCTGTTCCCATCTGCGGACCAACGAAAATTGTCTGCCTATCTGAAGCCACTTAAAATATTGTTGCCCAGCGACATCTTTCCAGTACATAGGCCGCTTCCTAACTTCACCAGCGACTACTTCCGAAACAGAATTATCCTCTTCACCAATGGATGGGCTTATGCCTCCTACGAGCCACCACCTGGAATCTCGCCGACAATTACTAAAGCTGCCCAACTAAGACAGATCATTGTTCACAATAACTATGTAGTAATCCCCATTTTTGCCTACAACGCCCTGAGCTTCAATAATAGGACCGAAAATCTCGTGACCATGTCCTCGGTAGGAGTGCTACTCGTCGACGCAATCTGGAGCTACGTATTGGATAATCCCGCTTGGAGCGAAGAGGCGAAGACGATGATCTCCGATTTCAAAGCCTGCCGGAGAAACCTTAACAGTCTTGTGTCTGATCGTGACGAGTTATTTCAAGTGACGCTAACGAGCATCGGCACAGCTCTTGATGTGGCTAGAGTCCCTCAATGGTTGGACATGTTCTACGGTGATTTTTTATGGAAGACGTCTCGGTGCCGTCTCTTTGTGTACTTGCTCGTCTATCACCACTACTGCCCAGGAGCTGAGAAGTTAAAGGAAAAACCGGCCAAGGAAGTGCAGTATATCGCCTCAGTTTTGGAGGATTTCCGCTTGGCCTTCAAGTGTGCGCTTCCGAAGACCCACGTTCCGACGTGTTCTTTCGCAAAACAGAAGTGAGACCGCACACTTTTTGTGCATTCCCTTGACTTTAGAAGTGTGCCGTTACACGATGGCTTCATGATTTCGTTTTTACATGAGTACTGTGTGGAAGAAAATCAATATAACAGTCGTTACGAGCTCGCACATATTTGTTGCTTCTGTAAACTGATTTTTCGTTTGTATGTGCTGCAGAACAGGGCGCATTGATGCAATGTTTGACTTGAAAGTTATTCTGTTTAGTTATAGTGGACCTGACATGCGATTGTGGATAGTCTGTCATAATTGTGTAAAGAACAAATGACATCGTGTAGCCAGTTTCAGGCGTAGACTATACGGAACGCAGGTTCTTTGAACGTGCTGAACTTGGCCGGTTGGTATTCGTTATATTGTCACCCAGCTAGTACAGCTAGAATAGTTGACCAGCAACAAATAGGCGAAAAACACGTCAGCCTTTAATAATGGCTGGACCTCGGAGAGCGCGCGCGCAACCACGAACTTCGTCGTTCTCGCCTCAAGGGGCCAGTGTCACCACGTGCCAACTTATTTCGCGTCATTGCTCCCCTCTCAAAAGCGACCGACCCGGTCGCTTCAAGGGCAGCGGACGAGCAATATGGGCAAGCGTGCCAACATGAAAAGAAAAAGAAAACATAGAGGAATGTACACAAAGCTGAAGCGGTTTGTGAGGGTTGCTTATCCCTCGCGTGCGTAGTGCGGCTTCATCCGTACTACATGGACGACTTCAGCACGGGGACGGCGTCGGTTCGAACCAGGATCAGAGCTTTGAGGTACCACCTCATAGTTCACATCACTGAGGCGGCGTACAACTTCGTAGGGGCCGAAATAGCGGCGCAACAATTTCTCCGAGAGCCCACGGTGTCGGATAGGTGTCCACACCCACACGCGGTCGCCTGGTGAGTACTGGACGTTCCGTCGGGTCCGGTTGTAACGGCAGGCGTCGGTATTCTGCTGGGTGCGGATGCGATTCCGAGCAAGCTGGCGAGCTTCCTCTGCTTTCTCGACGAATTCTTCAGTGGTGTCATTCCTTGTGGTTCCGTGGTCTACCGGGAGCATGGCGTCTAAGGGGGTTGTAACGCGACGTCCGTAAACGAGCTCGAATGGTGTAAACTCTGTGGTCTCCTGCACAGCGGTATTGTAAGCAAACGTCACGTATGGCAAAATTTCATCCCATGTCTTGTGTTCCACATCACTGTACATGGATAGCATGTCGGCCAATGTTATGTTCAGGCGCTCTGGTAAGCCGTTAGTCTGGGGATGATAGGCTGTGGTCCTTCGGTGGTCGGTATGCGTCAGCGTGACGACTTGTTGCAACATCTCCGCTGTAAACGCTGCACCGCGATCAGTAATGAGCACAGCGGGTGCACCGTGACGAAGCACGATGTTGTGGACGAAGAAGCTGGCGACTTCAGCAGCAGTTCCCGGCGGCACAGCTTTTGTCTCCGCATAGCGAGTTAAATAATCGGTTGCCACGATTATCCACTTGTTTTGCAAGGAAGACGTGGGGAACGGACCAAGAAGGTCCATTCCCAGTTGCTGGAACGGCGCCGGAGGCGGATCCAAAGGCTGAAGGAGGCCGGCAGGCTTGACGGGTGGGACTTTACGCCTCTGACAGTCACGGCACGTTCGCACATAGTGCTGAACCGACGAAAATAGGTGTGACCAATAGTATTTCTGCCGTATGCGCGCTAATGTCCTCGCGAAGCCTAAGTGGCCGGCACAGGGATCGTCGTGACAACCCTGTAAAACTTCCTCGCGCAGCGCCGTCGTAACGACGAGAAGGAACGTTTCTTGGCTGTTCTCGAAATTTTTCTTGTACAGGACATCGTTCCGCAGGCAGTACGATGTCAATCCTCGTGAAAGTGGGCGTGGGACAACAACGTCAGCTCCCTCGAGATATCGGATGACTGGAAGCATTTCAGAACCTGCACGTTGGTAGTCAGCCATGCGCACCACGTCGACGACACCAAGAAACGGCAAATCTAGCTCTAAGTCGGAGGATGTCAAGGGAATAGGAGAACGTGACAAGCAATCACCGTCGCTATGCTTACGGCCCGATCTGTAGACAACAGTCATGTCGTATTCCTGGAGGCGGAGGCTCCAACGAGCGAGGCGACCTGACGGGTCTCGTAGATTGGCAAGTCAGCAGAGCGAATGGTGGTCACTGATCGCTGGGAATGGCCGGCCATATAAGTAAGGTCGGAACTTGCTGATGGCCCACACGACTGCTAAACATTCTTTTTCGGTGGTTGAATAATTAGCTTCTGATTTTGTAAGACTACGGCTCGCGTACGCAATTACACGTTCTGCGCCGTCTTGCCATTGAACCAGAATAGCCCCGAGTCCTGCGTTGCTTGCGTCTGTGTGAATTTCAGTTGCCGCGGTGGCATGAAAATGCGCCAGCATTGGAGCGGATTGAAGGCGTTTGCACAATTCGGTGAAGGCCTGCTCTTGGTCTTCCGTCCACGCAAAGGGCACATCTTGTTGCGTCAGTCTCGTGAGAGGCTCAGCAATCCTCGAGAAGCCTTCAACGAAACGACGGTAGTAAGCGCAGAGGCCCAGGAACCGCTGAACAGCCTTCTTGTATTTAGGGTGAGGAAACTCGGCAACGGCAGCGAGCTTTTCTGGGTCTGGTCGTACTCTTTGGGAGCTGACCACGTGGCCTAAAAACTTGAGTTCCCGGAAGCCAAAGTAACATTTTTCAGGCTTTATGGTGAGGTTTGCCTTGCGTATTGCGGTAAGGACACTTCGTAGTCGGGTGAGATGTTCATCGAACGTGCTGGAAAACACCACAACGTCGTCTCGGTACACTAGACACGTCTGCCACTTTAGTCCGACGAGTACAGTGTCCATCATTCGTTGAAACGTAGCAGGAGCGGAACAGAGACCGAAAGGCAGGACTTTAAATTCGTATAGCCCGTCGGGAGTCACGAAGGTGGTTTTTCCACGGTCACGCTCGTCCACTTCGATTTGCCAGTACCCTGACTTTAGGTCTAACGAAGTAAAGAACTCAGCATGACGCAGACGGTCCAAAGCGTCATCGATTCGTGGCAGGGGGTAAACGTCGCGTTTGGTGACTCGGTTAAGCAGTCTGTAGTCAACGCAGAAGCGGAGCGTGTTGTCTTTCTTTTTTACTAGTACGACAGGCGACGCCCACGGACTTGTCGACGGCTGGATGACGTCATCATTGAGCATTTCTTCAACTTGACGCTTAATCGCCTCCCTCTCCATAGGTGACACGCGGTACGGGTGCTGACGAACAGGCCGCGCCGACTCCTCTGTAACTATCCGGTGTTGCGTAATGGAGGTGCGTTGGACTTTAGATTCTGCGGAAAAACTGCCAGAGAATTCTGTCACTAGGCCCAGTAGCTGATCTTTATGCACATCTGCTAAGTCAGCATTAATGTGGACGCGGGTACTCAAGCTGGCGTGAGTTGTTGCATCTGGTGAAGTCACTTGTAACGTGCCGACGTCGGAGAAGTCAGCAATGTCGTTCAGAAAGGCCACAGCTGTACCTTGAGGGACGTGCTGATACTCATGGCTGAAGTTTGTCAACAACACTTGCGAGCACTTATTCTGTATTCGAACAAGGCCCCGGGCGATGCAGATGTGTCTTTCGAGCAGCAGCGGGATATTTGCCTCGGCAATACCCTCATAGTCGTCGAATGCGTCGCAGGTTACGAGGGTCAATACGCTGCTCCTTGGCGGCACCGTGATGTTCTCGTCGACAATTCTCAAGGCGTTGACATACGTGTCGTCAGTGCTGCTCCCTGCTAAGGCCTGCGCCGTTGAAAACGTTACCAGCGACTTTTGTAAGTTTATCACGGCTCCATTAGCCTGCAGAAAGTCCATTCCCAGAATTAGGTCCCTCGAACAGCTTGGGAGGATAACGAAACCTCCGAGGTACGTAAACCCACGAATGCTCACTCGCGCTGTGAATCTTCCTACCGGGGTTAGCAGATGGCCTCCTGCAGTGCGAATCTGCGACCCAGTCCACTCGGTAGAAACTTTCTTCAGCTTGCAGGCAAGGTCCATGCTCATAACTGAGGTGTCCGCTCCAGTGTCGATTAACGCTGTTATTTCTTCGTTGTCTACAGTGACGGGAATGTTCGACGTTGTTACCTCTCGTACGGTGTTTGACTGCGTCTGTACGTCTGCGTCGTTCTGTTTTCGTCGTTGTCGTCGTAGTGGAGGATCTTGTGCACAGTCGACGTCAGCGGCCTCACCTCCGAGGTCGCTGAACTCAGTTTTCCCGAGCCGCCGGGCTAGGCGAGCGGCGTCTGAGAGCACCGCGCGAGAAGGCTTGGCTTGGGGATGGTGACCTGTAACGAGCAGGAGACGACGAATGGGGCTTGTGCCATCGTTGATCACCATTGCGACGATTCGCGACGAAACTCTCTATTTCCGGCGGCCGCTCACCAGGTCGTGGACAAGGTGCATTCGGCGACAATCCTCGGATCCCCACATGACGATATGGACACATTCTGTAGATGTGTCCGGCTTCGCCACAATGGCAACAAAGGGACTTGTAGTCTGCGGTGCGCCAGACGTCGCTCTTCCTAGTTCTTGCTTCGGCGATGTGCGGTTGGCTGCGAGGCCTGAAGCTTACGTCCAATTGCTGAGCGGGGTGTACCATGCTATACGCGCTTGAGGGTGGTGGACGGCGTAATGCTTCAGCGTAACTCATTTGAGGACGCGGTCCCTGCTGTGGTGCCTCGTACTGTTCAGAAACATGGACGGCCTGTCGGACCTCGGCGCGCACCATTTCCGCAATGGAAAGTTGTCCCACAGAGGCAGCGGTCGTCTGCATCTTCTGCAGTTCCTCCTTGATGACAGCCCTGATGAGTTCTCGCAAGGCGCCGACGTCGTTGCCGAGGGTAACGGCAGAGAGCTCCCTTGAAATCACTGCGTCGCGGTTGTATTGCCTGGCCCGCTGTTGAAGGGCCTTTTCCATGGTAGTGACTTCGTCGTGGAACTCTGCCAGTGTCGTCGGCGGATTTCTAATGAGGCCAGCAAAGATTTCCTCTTTGACGCCGCGCATTAGGTGGCGCACCTTCTTTGCTTCAGTCATAGAGGGGTCCGCAGGTCTGAAGAGCCGATTCATGTCTTTAACGTACGCCGTCACTCGCTCATTCGGGCCTTGAATTCTCGACTCCATTGCTAACTCCGCCCTCACCTTCCTGTCCGCCCTGGCGAAGTCATTGACGAACTGCCGACGAAATTCTTCCCATGCCGTCAGTGTCGCCTCGTGGTTCTCAAACCATATTTTAGCGGAATCTTCAAGAGCGAAGTGCACGTAGCGAAGCTTACGCTCGTGGGTCCAGTCGTTGTGGTTGGCGACCCGGTCAATATGGTCAAGCCAGTCGTCGGCGTCCTATGAAGCACTCCCGTGGAAAGGATTCGGCGTCCGGATCTGATTGACGACCACGTGCGATGCTGCAGTAGCGGCAGGAGGTGGTTGGTTCGTCATTCTACTTCGTTCGGGTAGCAGACCGTGCTGTGGCTGGAGTCCCTGGAGACGTCGGCTGGTACGTACGTGCACAGGGGTAAGCTCGGCCGAACTACTCACCGGGCTTAGGTCTGGGGTACGCTCCGGAGATCTTAACATCGACTGTACCCAGCACCTCCACCAGAAATGTCACCCAGCTAGTACAGCTAGAATAGTTGACCAGCAACAGATAGGGGAAAAACACGTCAGCCTTTAATAATGGCTGGACCTCGGAGAGCGCGCGCGCAACCACGAACTACGTCGTTCTCGCCTCAAGGGGCCAGTGTCACCACGTGCCAACTTATTTCGCGTCAATATGTGAGAAGAGCGCTGACGACGGTACAAGAGACAGAAACGTCTGAGTATGTTTACGAGGCGCCTTATTTTCTTCCAAACAGCAAAAATAATTACTTATCAGTCAGTAATGGGAACTTCTCTACAGAGAAGCCTACAGTGATGGTGCTTAAAACCGTATTTAACGTCTCGTTTTCTCTTCCTTAAGAACGCCACCTCCTGAGATTGTGACAGTCGGGATCTTAGTGACGTAGATGGCAGTTACTCTGCCATCCGAACTTCAAGGCACTCCGGAAAACGCTTTCTGTTATTCTGGATCGAAGACGGCATCCGGCAATGCTTGCTTTCTTCATTATCCACGTCCTTTTGTGGCAGTCGAACCTATGACTTTTGGTGGTAATTAAGGCGAAGTTAACTGTGGCACAGTGAATAGGTTATCGGTAAAACGAGCAATCGCAGGGAATCGTGGGGTACGCCGTCTGCTGGTAGTTTCCGGTTCGACGGACGACGCGCCCGACGCGGCGACATCGGCGGCATGCCCGGCGCACATGTGTTTCGGCGTGGTTTCAACTATCAGTCGTGCGAAGCTTTCCGTCGGCTTTGTCGACCAGCAATGTCGCACCATCCATGCAGCTGATTTCTAGGTTTCAGTTCACTCTGGGCGCGATGATGAGAAGCCAAGAAAGGTAAGGATATGTTTTTATTCATAAACAAAGTTTGATCTTCGTTTCGGCAGCCTTTTTTTTTGTTTGTTTCTGACAGGTTTAGCTCTACGACATTCGCCGCTGTTTGGACGCACCATCACTGACGGCTTTTCCTGCGTTTCAGTCGGATGAAAAATGTCGCAGTTTCACCCGAAACGTGAAGCATCAATTGCGATAGCAAATTAGCAGAGAGCTATACGGAGTAAGGATAGTAGTTTTATCAGCTGTATAAACTTGGATATGCATCAGCACCAGCAACGCGCAGAATTGTTGTCGGCGCCGTCGGCATTTTGCCCGCGTTCGCACCGAACGCGCGCGGCATTGGTGACTGTTGCTGGTGTCTCTGGAGGCGGCTCAAAGGTTTTCGACGAGATCAGAACGGGACACTCATCGAGCAGCGTTAATCGGAAGTCTTCACCACCTTCTCGCCTCGCAGCGTTTTATTGCGATAGCAATTATATGGACACTCCAAGCGAATTTCTGCCGTCGGCGTCGTCGTCGGCGTCGCCGTCGCCGTGAGGTTCCGTATGAAGTCCAGCGGTGATGAAATCGTCGCCGCGCGCCGTATGCTGCATGTGCGAGTGAAAGCGCGCGGGGAACGCGCGCTCTCACGGGGAGCGAACGCATGGCGGAGAGGAAACCCGACTTCTTACGTCGCGCAAAAGGCCGTGGGAGGAAGGGAGGCAGGGAGGGAGGGGAGGCGACGTTTAGCTGCGGCACCAAATGCGTATTTATACTTATACTAAATCTCTCAGACTACGGGGTTCGTGGTAAGCAGCTCGAACTATTCCGTTCGTACTTAGCTAACATGACTCAGTGTGTGTGCATTGGAAATTGCCATTCATCTCCCCTCCATATAAAATGTGGTGTGCCCCGAGGCAGTATTTTAGGTCCTCTTTTTTAACGTATATATAAACGGGATTGTCGGTATTGACAGCTCAAAATTTGCTATATATGCCGATGATAGCACTATCCTACTCTCCGGAACTGATGAAGCCGATCTAGCGTCAAGATGTAATCACGGGCTTGAGAAGCTCGTATTTTGGTCACATTCTAACTGCCTCAAAATTAACCCAGCTAAAACCAAGGTAGTTTTCTTGCGTGCAAAAAATAAAGTAATTAATTTAGAACAGGATATATACTGCGACGGGCACAGCTTTGAAATCGCCAATGAATATAAAATTTCGGAGTAACATTTAGCTCAAATCTCACATGGGATTCGAATGTTGACAACTTGTGCAAAAAAGCTTTCAATGACCACATGAGCTCTATCGCGTTGCCGTGCAATTCTCCCAGTGGAAAAACAAATGTATTCAGCATTGTTCGCGTCCCATATAATTACTGTAGTCTCGTATGGTTGACCACTACACAAAGGAATATCACGAGAATTTATTTATTACAAAAGAAAGTTGTTCGCAATATCGCGAACAGTGGCGTACCAACTATTTCTCGAGTGGGGGGGGGGGGGGGGCAAACCGCAAACCACCTGCTCCTCTCTCTCTCTCTCTCTCTCTCTATATATATATATATATATATATATATAATATATATTAATTGCGAATTATTATTATATTAATCTGATAGAGCCCGGAAAAGGCGTCTGTTAGTTATTTTTATATTGCCTATTTTTCAATCACACATGGAGAACCATGAGGGCCCAAAAATTATTTTAATTTGCATTTATTTCTTGGAACTATACAAAATTTCAAGATGATGCAGGTACTAAGGCAATGAGTGCCTCACAGAGGTCTCTGATCCCCCACTGCAGCAGCAGTACGGTGCGCAATAATAAAAAAGCACATTTGCTACAAATATTTTTAATAACTATAGACAAAAAATTCTACTTGGTGTTGAAGTCTACAGCACGAATGTATCGCTAGTTAACGTAATAGTATTGTTGAGGTAATACGCAACAAAATACAATACACATCAATTACTTGCAACATTCACAAGAAAAAAAAACAGCAGATGTGTGCGACCTTGGAGAATTACTACCCATTTCCAGGGAAGCTGTTTCTTTAAAGAAGTTGCAATAAAAGTTTCAGTTTCCTGTAATTATATCGCATGCTTTAAAACGTTGCCCGTATATGACTGTTCTGTTTGAAATCATGCCCACGTGTAATGTTTTGGAGCTCTTCGTGTTGGGGTAAATTTTTAAAGGGCCAGTAATTCATCAACACACATGTTACTTCGCCAGAACATTTACCATACTGTGCTAGGGTAGCGGTCTCAATTCTGCTCCGCTCGTTAGACACGCTCATAACGCTTTAGAGCACTTGCATAGGAAATTTATTGATTACCTATCTATATTAAGCTTTCCCTACACATCACCCATTACCTGATCCTTACAGTTACCAAACATAAAGGAGCTGCCTTTTAAGTTCAGTGAGGACACCAGGCGAGCCTAATATATCACGCAAGAAAAAGAAGAGAGTTCAAGAATTATTCATAACGCTTCTAAATAAGCAACTAACGTTAGAACTTCGTGACACATTGCATTTAAAATGCTGCTTATTCCTTCGATGTATAAAATTTCTGAAACGCAGAGGTCTCTTGGGACATTGGGAAACCTCGGTAAAGATTTTCCGTGGTTCAACGCGGTTAAACCAAGTTAAACCACACTGCTCAGCGCGGTCAGCAACTATACCGCATCTGCAATTGCACCACAATACAACACACAGACGCTGCTCGGCGCGGCAGCAGCAAGCGAGCGAATTGACCTTCATGCTGCGTCTCGCTTCAACGCGAACTAAGCGTCGAAAGCACAGCACATGCCAGCATTCGGCGCACTTTGTCCACATCGCTTTCAAGATATGGGCGCGGCGTACGCAACCGCCGCCGGTAGTCCCAGTTTGACCCTTGCTGAGCTTGAAGGTCATATTTGCGGAACCAGGCGTTTTCTGGGTTTGTACCTGGAGTAGTAGAGCTATCGCTCCAATAACAGCACTGTGATATTTTCAACTGCTTGCTTGCGATGTTTCAAAACTTAGTTTGATCAACACGCATTTACCGTCGTACATATACTTGGCGTGTTGCTCCACTTATGTTCGCAAAATTAGACCTCAGTTGTAATTGTGCCAGTGCAGCAGTATAAGTTTAACACCGCTCGTAAAACACACTAATAATGCTATGGACCACTTGCATACGTAATTTACTGGAAAATGCGCATTTAACCTACTCATTTTAAACATCCCCTACACATTACCCATACCATGCCCCTAGATTTCCCCAGATATAAACAAGATGCCTTGTCTAGCTCACCGAGGCTAGCGGGAGAAACACATTACGAATCTCGTAAGATGCACGAGAAGCACATGGAAAAATAATGGTTGAGTATTTCTCAGCAGTAATTCCATTTAAAGCAGGAACGTGAATGTTCAGCAACGCATCTCACTCAAAATTCTACATATTCTGACAAAATTTCAGGTTCTTATAACGTGCAGTTGTTTTATGAGTTTGGAAAACATTTACAAGTTGTGGCAGTATGGCACCCTGGAATGCTTGAATGAGTAACTTTCTACAAACTCTGTAACGAACCTACACAGACTAAGCATTTATCGCTCTTCACTCAGAACATTGCTTTATACTTCGAAGAAATATAAGCAACGTTCCTCGCATAGTTTGCCGAGGATACCGGGAAAAAACACCTAAATGCTGTGTATAACACATAAAAATGCGAGATGGTTGAAGAAAACGAGCACTCGCCAACCAAAAAACAAAAAGAAAAAAACGATAATGTTTTTGGCGTTTTTGCACCCAATACGGGTGCCTTGTTCACAATGAACGAGGTACCATGACGGTCTTTATTATATACATGCCGAATGACGTAATGCGTTTGCGTATAGCTCAGGGGGAGTCCCCGTGTCCGGTGAATCGTGTGTCATAGATTATATGCAAAATGATTCAAGGAACAAGCGGAAGGATAATTTCTTCTCCTTTTCGATGACGAAAGTCGATTTCCAATCAATACCGTGTCCTGTTTTTTCGTGATGCTCTGGCAGTGCGTTTGACACAGTGGTTACATCATTGCGGCGCTGTTGTCGCTTCCCTTTTAAGTTCCCAGTTTCGCCTTTATATTTCGCATTCCGCTTTTATGCTCCACTGCTGTCGCACAAAAACTTGAACTGAAGACTTCCTCGGCAATGGCTATCCCGACAAGCCTATAACGACGGGAAAAAGGCGTGCTGCTAACCCTCCTGTCAGAGCAAGGACAACAAGGAAGCGTGCTTCACTCCTTAGGCACGAGAGGTGAGCGAGTCATTTCAAGGATTTTCGAAGGTTGCGAAGTGCGAATCTGCCACATCTCTACAAGCAAATAACGCAGCAATTCGTCAGAGTCAAACAAACAGTCTACAAACATTCGTGCCAAGACTGTCAGGCGTGCTATAAGGCTGAACTGGGAACTTAAAAACAAGCCTACAACAGCACCGCAATGATGTAGCAAAAGGGTACACGGTGTCAAGCGCACTGGCGGAGCATCACGAAAAAATACAGTATTGATTGGCAACCGGCTTCCGTCACCGAAAAGAAGAAATTAAATTTTGCTTCAGCTGTGTTTTGTTAGAAAGTATCGGCTTTCAAAAGGGGGGGGGGGCAAATGGCATACTTTGCCCCCCCCCCCCCCACCTTTGGCAGTGGGGGGGGCAAGTGCCCCCCCCCCTGCCCCCCCGGTAGATACGCCTATGATCGTAAATATTGATTATTTAGCTTTCACAGAATATTATTTTAAGCTGTACAACATTAGGAATATACAACATATTACCAACTTTATTACCACAATAACACTGCTTCAGCAATATGCCAATAATCGTAAACGTTGTCCTGACTTCTGGGTAATACCACGTTTCTGTATATTTTACAAACTGCAGTCCTTGAAATATTATCTTTCGTTAATCCTCAATAAATACAAATATATAGCAAAGCCCACATTAGCATTAATACGTCAACTCTTTTTTTGAATCATACCTACGACTATTGTCTTTAAGCTACATACATTAACAATTCCTTTTTTTAAGCAGAATCTAAAACCACCTGTGCCTACTTGTACTGCACGTTGTAGTGTTTTAGAGTGTAATATATTTTCATGCTGTATTTTATGCGTATGTGTGTATGCATATGTGAATTCATATATATATATATATTTGTTATTTACCCCCGTTTTTTCATTATGTTCGACTTTTTTGTATATTGTCTCCTGAATATAAACCATTTTTTTTCATTTACAGCAATATATCTAGTATTGTGTATTCTTATTCTGATGAACTGTTATTTTCTGTTTCGTATGTTTTTTTTTTCGTTTAACGGTTCGACATGCACGTAGAAGTCAAGCCCTGCCTTGATATGGTGTCCGGGCCTCTGTCAGGTTGCAGACCGCAGCTTTTAGCCCTGTAAACCACCAAACTTGTTTTGGAAATAAAGAATTTGAATTTGAACACCACGCACAGATACACTATATTTCAATGTGTACACAGGACACAGTTTATTACATTTTTAAAGAGAAGGAGGTCGCCAACTAACAATTATTTCTAATGATATGGATAGCATATTCATAGAGAATGAATATGTTGCTGTATGTTCAACTCGCTTCAAATTGCATTGCGCGTTTTTTTTTGACACTGAAATAGACCTGCAGACTTCAGTGACCCTTTCGGCAGAGTCTTTTATAACAACGGTGTGTGAGATGCACGTGAGTGATATGTATCTCAGCATTGCTTCTCTGGCCAGAAGGTAATGCTAGCGACTCATGTAAAAAAAAACTTTAATAAGTTACAACACTTATTGAGGATGGAAACATCGCAACGTGCATACAGAGGTCATAAATATATGTAATTAACTCAGTAACCAAAGTGAGGCCAAGCCGGATTCACTCAAAATCAGAATCAATAGCAGTCATGCGCAGCAGAGGTTTTACTAGGACTCAGAATAAAAAAAAATGAAAAAGCAGTATTTGTGATAGCGAAGCATAAGACAATTACACGAATGAAGATTCTTACCGTATAAATCCGTGTAAGGGCCGCACCCCTAACTTGACAGCAAATATTGCCTAAAAATCCAACCGAGAAGCAATCGCATTTGGCGCGCTCATTCCGATCGCGCTCAACTGCAAATTTTCCCGCGCAGCGTACTTTCGCGCTGCGCGATGGCGAGAGGAGGCGATCGCGGGGGTTTATCGCGGATTTCATACTCGTACTTGCAAAAATGAGATAAAATGGTCCGGTCCCATGTAAGGCTCGTCAAAATAGCGGCAAAACGTGCGGACCTCACACGAGTCTATGCGTTAGTTATATCGCCCATATGAATTGTAGTAACATTTACTTACTAATTAAAATACCAAACATCGTGCAATGCGCGGACCATTTAAACCTGTAGATAACTCACTGGACGACCACGAGCAGTCGCTGTCACAACGCTGGCATTATGAAGAACGCCGGCAGCGGAGGCGAGCGGTTCGTACAGCCGTGCGATTCACCACGACTCCGAAAATTAGATTCACCGTCATCATCTGCATATTTTGATGTCCACTGCAGGACGGCCTCTGTCAGCGATCTCCAATTACCCCTGTCTCTTAACTTAGACTATGCGATCTGCAACACTTGGGGCGCGGAAAGGCAGCCTGGGAAGGAAGACAGCGCGCACGAAGATAGCAGCCATCCCTGCTCGCCCTTGATAATTGCACCCAGCAACGATTATCAGCAATTAGATAGGGCACGCGGGCCGCGTGAGCGTCAACCGCGCTCAGTCATTCGCAGGTGCGGCAGGGCTAGAGGATAAGACGCGCGCTGCATTCCCCATGCGCGCATTTCATAACGTGACCTCCAACTAACCCGAATATTGAGCGCGTGGGAAGATAATGTCAGGGTCCTGATAATGTCCATCAAGTCGCCATCCTTTTTGGCTCACTGTTACAGGCTTGTTCTCGCACCCGTAGTGTATGGGTCCCTCACTCATATGACTTTTAGACTTTATACTTAATATCACGGCGACGGCGACAGCGAAAGTTTGCATGGAGCGTCGATCAAATTGCTATGGAAATAAAAGGAGAAATATAAAACACGCGTAGAGCTGGCTTCTACCGCGGCTGCGGACGTCGTAATGTGCGGCGGCTACAAACACAGCATGAGCACCAACGACAAAGCCAACAGTGGGCACGTCGTTTATCGATACTTCGCCAAAACCCGTCTGACGCTGAAAAGGAAGCGTATTTGCCACCGTATAAGCACCAGCGGAAACATAATGCTAGGCGTTCGGGGAGACAGCGCACGCGAAGGGACCAGCCAAGGAGGCCCTAATTGCAGTTTCGACTTTTGGGCCTCCTTCTGTATAATACACTATGAAACATGTAATACAAATATGAAATAAACAACTTGATTGATTGATTGATTGATCTCAAATTGCCCAAGCTTGAACCCGGCGCAGATTACTTCCAAAATAAAGCGCGTGACCCGCGTATGTTTGGCAGAGGCAGGAAAAGTAGGTGTTGAGGAGCCGTGCGTTCTATAGCTACAATAGGCGAAAGAAGACTCCACGCCGCTATCAAGAAGCTCACGTGTTCTCATCAGCGAGTGACATCCAAGGTCGATCCACACAGGTCGCGAAGCTTCATGCGAAAAACGGTTCAGAACGAATTGTCACCGACATCTGCAAGGGTGGTTATGAGAGCAGCGATTGAAGCGCGACTATGTTTGGAGGGAACAAACATAGGGAAAGAAAAAGCGTTTTTTTAAATAAAGCGAGACACAGTTACATTCATTCACCGAAAAGAAAATTCCTAATCAATTTTATATATGCATGGCGAGATGAGAACAACTCTAATTCACTTCATCATTATCAATAAATACCTTTTTTTTTCAGTGCCCACCGTAAGAGCGCCCACCGATAGCGCGGGCGTTGACGCCGCTATCACTTGTAATGCAATGCCGCTCTTGAAGTGCGCAGAAAGGTGCGCTCGTAAACTAATCCTATTACAGTATGCCGCCTCTCATGTTTGCTGCTTTGCTTGTCGACATTTGCCTAAATTTGGTGACGCGGGTAGTTTCATTGTTTCTTAACCTGTTCAGTCAAAAGTAGCAAGTTGCGATCGCCAGATAATTGTTTACTTTAATTGTTTTCGTGGGACAGTGCTGGCCGACGGGCTTGGCGTCCGACGAAAGGACGAGCACTCTACGCCCTAAGCGTTCGTCGGCTTCCAAAGAAAGTATGGAAAGTATGTTCTGTTGAGCAATGCGAATTCGACGCCCGTACGGCTGAACTTTTCCTGCATCGTTTTCCGCGCTGAAAGCTCGAAATGCTCATCAAGTCAAATGGCGGGGCATTTGAATATACAGCCCCAATGGCAGACCTCCGAAAACAAATTTCGTGCATTTGAGAATAAAATGACGCCACTTCTGTTTAACGGATATGACGTCGCATTGTTTTTTCTTCCGCCGGAAGTGTTCCCTCCTCACACAGATGGCGCGAAACCCCATGAACCGCCATGTTTTGAACGTATGGGCTACTATAGAAGCTTCGCTACCAGGTGTATTTACCTTGTGACAGGTACCGCCAGAGGTTCCATGAAGTGCTTGACACAGTGCTGTCTTCGTTAAACAACAGGTATCCACCTGATATGTGGCAGCGTAAGTCCCACATTGAGCAGCTTGCAATAGGGAAGGAAGACGAAGCACATATAACATAGTTCTAACGGTGACGACCTTGAAACATGACGCTTGATTTTACACAGAGATATGCTGATTGACATTTTAAGCAAGAAAAGGTCGGCACCATTGCACACATTCGAGGACGTCGTGTACATGTTTACGGGGGACAAGGGCGAACACCTGCGAAACCTTTTGCCGGAAATGGCCAAGCTAAAGAAATTGCGTTGGCCATACCGGTCTCGTCGACCACATCCGAGAGGTCCTTTTCTTGCCTTCGGCGACTGGACAAGCCCGTTTGAACCATCTGGCAATTTTGCACGCCCACAAAAAACTCTCCCGCAAAATCAATTTGAAGATTGCCGACGACTTCATTTCCAGATCAAGTGCCCGAATGAACACCTTTTCAATGATGGTGAAATCATCGCATGAGACAACAAACTGATGTCTTTAATAGGACAGAGGAAGGCACCAACTTACAAGTCAATGCAAACCACCTGGCTTAGAAAACAACGCAAAACGTTTTACAAAGGAACGAAAATGGGGTACCTAACAGCATAAGCAGAGTGAGGGCATTTGGGTAAGAAAAGACGCGTGGTTGCGCTATTTGTAAAACTCCCCAGTCTATCTGTGCATTTTTCTTATTAATTTTTATTCGTCGTATGCTGCATTTGCCTCTCAATAACACAATCTACGCTATTTCTATGTTTGCTATCGAGTCCTTTCGCGCTTTTTAGACATCGCTGTCTTATTTATTTATTTGTTAATATGTTTGTTTATTTGGGAATCTGATAAGTTTTGCTCTATAATCCTTTTTTTTGCCTCCGGAAAATAAACAAGACCAGTGGCATAAGGCATTCTTTGACAAGTAATGAAACTATTGCGTTATGGAATGACTTTATTTTACGCCAATAAATCTCGTAATAAGTACCGTTCAGAAATTCTTATATATCGTTTAATATTTATATATGTTATGTCTTGTCTTCTCAACTTACCTTTAATTAGGAAAACATTTCTTGATTCTATCTTTGTGTATTAAAGCTTTTACAAGGCGTTACATTCCTTTTTTCATAGATGTGTATTTGTGCGACTCATTACGCACAAAACACATGTATCTCCCTAACGTGTTTTACTTAATCCGCTTGTCGCATGGTTCATCCGAGCGACGCCAGTCTCATGGCGGTGCGAGAAGACTCAGGCTGTAAAACTGAACGTTCTCCTACTATGACTACTACTACTACTACTACTACTATTTATATAAGCTCGTCACTTCAGTGAACGATCTTTCGAGGTCACACGAAGTTTTCAAGTTCCACTGTTCTTAATTTTAATATATAATATATATTAATATATTAATAATAATATAATTTTAATTTTATATATATATATATATATATATATATATATATAAATTTAAGAACAGTGGAACTTGAAAACTTCGTGTGGCCTCGAAAAATTCTTCACTGAAGTGACGAGCTTATATGAATAGTAGTAGTAGAAGTTCCACTGTTCTTAAAGTTTATATATATATATATATATATATATATATATATATATATATATATATATATATATATTCTAATGCGAACTCAGGACTCGAGAGCAGCGGGCAGCGTTCGCAGCGTGTCTCAACCAGAGCAGCTTCAGGCGTTGTACGTGGACGGTTTCACGACCCCGACAGCGTTGGTCCGTAGGTGGCGTGACAGCCTCGACAATATAGTTCACAGGCGATGTCTGCGCTACAACTCGGTAGGGTCCTTGATATTTGGATACAATCTTGGATGAGAGGCCAGCAGGAACGGCAGGAACCCAAAGCCACACAAGGGAGTCCGGAAGAAAGCGACAATGCGGGTGATCAGCGTCACGTCGAGATTTTTGTTGCCAATGGTCGACGGCTGTAAAGGAACGGGCGAGTTGACGGCATTCCTCGGCGTGGCGGGCAACTTCAGAGATGGGTGTACATTCGGATGAATCGGCTTTGTACGGAAGAATGGTGTCGAGGGTAGTCGAAGGTTCGCGGCCAGACAAGAGGAAGAATGGGGAAAAGTTTGTGGTCGCCTGTGGTGCAGTGTTATAGGCGAACGTGATGAATGGCAGAATGAGGTCCCAATCAGTGTGCTCAGAGGCGACGTATTTAGAGAGCATGTCGCCAAGGGTGCGCTTAAATATTTCCGTCAGACCATTGCTTTGAGGATGGTAGGCGGTGGTAGTGCGATGAACGATGCGACATTCAGTAAGGAGTGCGTTTACGACTTCGAAGAGGAACACACGTCCTCTATCGCTCAAAAGTTCGCGAGGTGCACCGTGACGGAGAATAAAGTTTTTCAGTAGGAAGGATGCGATATCACGAGCTGTGGCAGCAGGCAGAGCGGCTGTTTCTGCGTATCGCGTCAAATGGTCGATGGCGACGACTATCCAGCGGTTTCCGGAAGCCGTGCTCAGAAGGGGTCCATACAGGTCAATCCCAATGTGATCGAAGGATCAGGCAGGACACGGGATTGGCTGGAGTGGACCAGAGACATGCTGAGCAGGAACCTTGCGGCGTTGGCACTGAGGGCACGACCGAATGTACTTGCACACAAAGGTGTACATGCCACGCCAATAAAACCTGGAGCGAAGCCCGGTGTACGTCTTGAAGACACCCGCGTGTGCACACTGCGGGACGGTGTGGAAGGCAGAACATATTTCACCACGAAGATGTCGCGGTATGACGAGCAACCACTTGCGGACGTCAGAGACGTAATTCCGGCGATAGAGAAGTCCATCCCGCATTTCGAAGTGCGAAGCTTGACGGCGCAAAGCTCGAGAAAGTGGAGGAACAGTCGACGGGTTTGAAAGGAAGCGGATAAGAGCACTAATCCAGGCATCCTTGCGTTGCTCCCAAGCCATGTCGCAGCCTGCAGGGAACGAAAGTACTTGGTCAACGGCTGAGAGGCAGGCATCGCTTTTGGTTGACACGGGCGAACGGGAAAGCGCGTCGGCGTCGGTGTGGCGGCGGCCAGACCTGTAGACAACGCGCACGTCGAAATCTTGCAACCGCAAAGCACAGCGAGCTAATCGACCTGAGGGGTCCTTCAACGTATACAGCCAACAAAGGGCATGATGGTCGGTAATTACGTCGAAGGGGCGGCCATAGAGGTAGGGTCGAAATTTACCAAGTGCTCAGATTATGGCAAACATTCCTTCTCCTTAACGGAATAATTCGTCGCTGCTTTGGTGAGGGTGCGGCTTGCGTATGCAACGACGTACTCATCGAACCCAGATTTGCGCTGCGCGAGCACAGCGCCGAGCCCAACACCGCTGGCGTCGGTGTGTACTTCGATCGGAGCACTCGGGTCGAAGTGACGCAGTATAGGCGGCGATGTTAATAGACGACGCAACTATTGGAAGGCATCGTCACAGGCAGGGGACCAGGCGTAATTGTTCAAGTGGCTCCGTAGAAGCTAATTCAAGGGAGCGGTGATGGACCCAAAATTCCGAATGAAGCGGCGAAATGAAAAACAGAGGCCAAGGAAGCTGCGAAGTTCTCGAAAAATTAGCAACCGCACGGAGATTGGCGGCGTCAGGAAGAATACCGTATTTAGATACATGGCCAAGGATGGTGAGCTGACTTGCGCCAAAGTGGCATTTCTTCAGGTTGAGCTGAAGGCCGGCGGCAGTTAGGCACTGCAACACTTCCTCCAGCCTACAGAGATGGGTGGGAAAATCGGGCGAAAAAATAACCACATCATCTAAGTAGCACAGGCACGTTTTCCACTTGAGACCACGCAAAAGGTTTTCCGTCATACGCTCAAATGTTGCTGGGGCGTTGCAAAGCCCGAAAAGCATGACACGAAATTCATATAGGCCATCTGGTGTTACGAATGCCGTTTTAGGTTGGTCTTAGGGTGCCATGGGGACTTGCCATTAGCCGCCACGTAAATCGATAGAAGAGAAGAACTCCGCGCCTTGGAGACAGTCAAGGGCGTCGTCAATTCTCGGAATAGGGTAAACATCTTTACGAGTTATTTTGTTAAGACGACGGTAATCGACACAGAATCGAATTGATCCGTCCTTCTTATTAACAAGAACAACGGGAGATGCCCAGGGGCTATCCGAAGGCTGAATGACGCCGCGCTTCAGCATGTAAGCTACTTGGTCATCGATGACACGGCGCTCTGTCGCGGATACACCATAGGGTCTTTGTCGCAGTGGCGCACTAGTACCCGTGTCGATGCGATGACAAACAGTTGACGTGCGGCCCAAGGGAACGTGCTGGCAGTCGAAAGACGAACGGAACTTGTCGAGAAGGCGTAGAAGCTGGGCGCGTTGGGAAACAGTCAACGTGTCGGCGATGGAGCTATGGAGAACATCGGGCGAAGTCGGCTCCTGCGCGGGGTTACAGGTCATTCCGGCGACCTCATGAGTTGCGATGGAACCAGTTGGCATGTCAATGATGGCAGCAGGGTCGACACGCTGGACGCGGCCAACGCACTCCCCACGAAGCAAATTGAGAGGACATGACAATCGGTTGGAGACGAGCAGTCTGCTGACGCCGGCAGGAACGTCCAAAACAGCGAAAGGCAGTGGGGAACATTCGCGACGAGCGAAAATGGCGGATGGTGTAAAAAGTGCGCTGGCATCAGCAACAGTGTTGCATGACACTGTGGTTAGGGCAGAAGAGTGCAGTGAAATTGTAACGTCTTCGGCAACAAAAACTTTATCTTCAGGTTCACGAGCGTCAAGGAGCGGGGCGTCGCACAGCGTTTGAAATTCCACCTCAGCACGATAACAGTCGATGACGGCCTTAGTAGTGGAAACGAAGTCCCAGCCCAAAATAAGATCGTGGGAACAAGAACACAGCACCAAAAATTCGACGATGTAGCGGAGGCCGTTGATCACAACACGAGCAGTACACGCAGCTGCAGGCGTGATGCGGTCTGCGCTTGCAGTACGAAGGGATACGTTTTACAGTGGCGTCGTAACTTTCCTGAGCAAACGGCAAAGTGTGGCACTAATAACTGAAACTGCGGCACCAATCTCAACGAGGGCGAGCGCAGCGACGCCGTCCACATATACATGAATAACATTCGTCGGAGAAGGGAGAGGCCTTGGCCTGTTCGTGGGTGACGCAGTTCTCGCCTCTGGAACTGCGGCGATTAGTTTTCCCGTTCCGGCGTAGAAGGACGACGACGCATCGGTGAAAGCGAGCGACGTCGGTGCGATGGCGAACGGCGGTCAACAAGAGGGCGGTGGTCCGAGTAAGAAGGCATCTGGCCAGGGTTCTGAGGCACGGAGGACGACGTGTACGGTGAACCGTATGGTTCGGTGCCAAAGCTGTGTCGAAGGTGTCCAAGGTGTCGGTTCGGTGTCGAAGGTAGGATGTTGGGCGGCGACGGCAAAATCGTGCAATGTGGCCAGGTAGACCACACGCAAAACATATTGGGCGGTTGTCAGGAGTGCGCCATTGTCCACTGCTGTGTGGGTACCGCTGCTGAACGAAGTGAGGGGCTGGACGCAGTGCCACGGCTGATGGGAATTTCGCAAAGGTCTGAGGTGGTGGCCGTGCGAGAGCCTCGGCATAGCTTAGAGGTGCAGTCACCTATGGAAAAGCAACGGGAGGCGGCACCGGTGGAGTCTCGCGGGCAGAAGGGAGAGCTGCGCAAAATTGCTGTTGGATGACCTGGCGAAGGTTGGGCGGCAAAGGCGAGGGTGGTGACGTGGCTGAGGACAGCAGCGAAAGCTGGCGAGCGACCTCAGCACGGACGAACTCTTTCATGTGGCAAAGCAGGGAGTCAGGAGCCACGGCCGCGCTCGCGAGGCTTTCATCGGACACAGGTGGGCGCCGCGTGAGAAGACGCTGCCTGCAGAGCTCGTCGAAACTCTGGCAAAGCTCAATGACCTGAGAAACTGTGTCAGGGCTTTTTGACAGCAGCATATGAAAGGCATCGTCGGAAATGCCCTTCATGATGTGACGTACCTTGTCCACCTCCGCCATCGTCGGGTTGACACACCGGCAGAAGTCGACGATGTCCTCTATGTAGCTGGTGAACGTTTCACCAGTTTGCTGGGATCGGCTGCGTAGGCGTTGTTCAGCGCGAAGCTTGGGCACGCCAGGGCGGTCGAAAACGTCTGCGATGCTGGTTTTGAAGCGAGCCCACGTGTGGAGATCGGCTTCGTGGTTTCGAAACCACAGCTTGGCGACGCCCGGTAGATAGACCATCGCGTTGTTGAGCTTGTGGGTGTCGTCCCATTTGTTAGTGTTGCTGGCGCGTTCATACGATTCCAGCCAATCTTCAACGTCTTTTTCATCGGTGCCGCTGAAGATGTCAGGATCCCGCTGACGCTGGGCACCGGCACATAGCTGGAGTAACCGGTGGGGATGTCGGGCTGGGGTCGTCAGGTATGACGGACGGCAGAGTTCGGGTGCGTAATTCCAGGTTGGGGGAAACCGCAGCACCTCCACCAGAATCTAATGCGAACACAGGACAAGAGAGCAGCGGGCAGCGTTCCCAGCGTGTCTCAAGCAGAGAAGCTCAGGCAATCTCTAGCCCGCGCTTCCCCGATGACTGGCGATGTGGCTGCAGCGCCGGGCATTCGTCTTCACTACAATATATATATATATATATATATATATATATATATATATATATATATATATATATATATATATATTGTAATGCAAAAACGGAGACACAGAGACAGCGCCCGAGCCTATAGGTGCGTCTTTTTCTTCATTACACTCGGCCACGCTGCCGAAGATAGCTAGCTCAGGTGGTTGTGAGGACACGGTGATTGTAGAAACCAGGGAAAGCCGTTCTGCGCGCAACCAGCGTCTCTGGGGGTCGGCACTGCGTGTTACGATCGGGTCGCATGTCTCGTTGACGTATATCCCGTCGCAATTGGACACCACGTAGGGCAAGAGACCGTGCACAATGTGCAGCCGCTCTGCTTAGTCGTCGCGTACTTCTTCGCAACGTTGCCACAAAATGAACGAGGCTCGTAGTTGCGCGCGAATCAGCCGCGCTTGACAAAAAACCGCGAGCATTGTGCGACTGGTCTTTTGCGCGCCTCTTTCGGTGTCTTGCGCGTGCTACGCGTCTTTCGCGTGCGGGCAGCTCTCTGCTGATGATTACCTTCAGCGAGGCCTCTCTCAGTGCACTGTGAATGGCAGCAAAGTCGGCGAACGACTCCGTGGACATACAACGATGTGGCTCCGAGGAGTCAGGAAGCATCTCTCTGCCACGATCCGTGGATAGGTCGGGTTCCTGGAGTGATAGCGTCTGCGCCTCCATGCACCCCTGCGTTGATGTGTTTCGGAACCGTTCCGCTGACGGCTGCGGACCGAAAGTGGTCTCGGTCTCTCGAAGGAATGGTAAAGCGTCGGAAGTGGTAGACGCAGAGTCCGAGACCCGTGGTGGGAAAACTGGCCCGCATCCTGGGTCTACAGCGGGGCAGGTGCCGAGGCAATCTGCCAAAACCCTCCCGGGTACTGAGTCCCGGGTGCCAGAAGAATGCCAAGTCGAAGTAGCAGCGGTGCTCTGCTGCGTGCTTATTGGTAGTAGTGCAGCCGATGACGCCGGTTTGTGATGTGCCGCTCGGTGGTGACTCGAAGCGGGAGCGGTCGTCGCCGTGCGCTTCCCACCGTCAGCGATGGGGCCAAAGACGACACTCGGGGAGCCGGCGGGCCTGCATGGCGAGGCGCTGCAGGGAACTACTGCCGCGTCAAGGTGGTGCTCCTCATGAGCTCCGGCCGTAGAGCACTGCTGGCCGGGCTCGACGCAGGCATACGTGGGCGGGCCGAAAGCAGCGATCAGAGCTGCACTCCATTCAGGCCACGACCCAAGTTTAATGCCTGCGTAGTTGTCCCATGCCTTTGCGGCACCGAAAAGTCGTTTGGCTGCAACCAGCCATCTTTTGTGGTCTGGCCAAGCATGCCGATCACCCAAGGCATTGATGGTGTGGACCCAAAGGGTGACGTCATCTTCAAAGCCGCGAAAAGGCGGTATTTTTACGTAAGCCGGCTGCTGGAAGTCGCAGCGGCTCAAATCAGCCAGGCTACTTGTCCAGCTGCCCGAGGAACCAGTGCCGGTGTCCACGGACAGTGCGGTCGTTGTGGTAGTCGCGGCAGCCGGTTCTACCACCAAGGAAGCATGGACGGCATACCTGGGTGGCTGAGGAGTCGAAGTAGTGCTCACGATGATATTCTCGCCAAGGGAAGCGTGTACGGCGTTCCCAGGCAGGACAGGTCCAAGATGGTGGGGCCGAAGCGCTGTCTCAGTGTGACGTGCAACGGCGCAACCACCGACGGATGCGAAGGTGTTCGTCAAAAGCGTGAGCTGGTGATTCAGCTTGGCGGTGGCTTGGACGAGATCACCGGTAGAGTCCTGTCCAAGAGCCAATGAGGAGGCTTGGACGCCGTCCCCGAGTGGTGCGGTGGATGCTTGCGACGGTGGTAGGGTGGCCGGCTCCATAGCTGAGGAAGCGTGTACGGCGTACCTGCGCAGGAGGGACCGGAAACGCTGAAGAACCGTGCGAGGAAACACTTAAGGCCGGAACGCCTTAAGTCAGGTCCGTTGTAGTCGATTGCGCCATTGTAATGCAAAAACGGAGACACAGAGGCAGCACCCGTTCCTGGGCCGGCTGTTGTATTCTCTGCCTCGTCGTCTTCTCCTTGTGCGCGCCCGCAGTCCTAGCGCCCGAGCCTAGGTGCGTCTTTTTCTTCATTACAATATATATATATATATATATATATATATATATATTGTGAGACGACGCCCGGGCCGAAGGCAGAGCTCTTCTATTGTCACACAGCGCGAGACTGCCCACGAACACCAACCCGACAAAATGATGAAGATTATGAGGATGGGTATATACACATGAAGACGATGATGAACTGCACAGTTACCGCTCACACTAACTTCCCCCCTCACGAAAGCGGCCGGTAAGGCAGCGAGTCAGAAACGGTCGGAACGCCGAAGATACAGCTTCAGGCGAGAGACGTGAACAATTTCAGTGCTGCGGCAACGGCGGTCAGTAAACAAGGTAACAGGAGCTACGCGATAGTTCACGGCAGATGTTCTTTCAAGCACGGTATATGGGCCGCAATACCTGTGAAGAAATTTTTCACAGAGCCCTGGCACTCGAACAGGTGTCCACAGGAGCACTTCGTCGCCTGGTCGGAACGAAATGACACGACGGGTCGCATCACAACGGACTTTCCTCTTGTCCTGAATGGTCGCGATGTGAGCGCGCGCAATTTCGCGGCAGTGGGCGACGCGGGCGGCGAACTCCTCCGCGTAGAGATGTGGATGGAACAGAAGGCGTAGAGAGAAAGGTCGTGTCCAAAAGAAAAGACGGTGCGCGGCCGTACACGAGGAAAAAGGGGCTGTAGTTTGTTGTGCGTTGAACGGCAGTATTATATGCAAATGTGACGAAAGGAAGTATAGTGTCTCAGTTTGTGTGGTCGGGTTTCACATACATGGAGATCATGTCGGACAGAGTTCGATGGAAACGCTCGGTAAGACCATTGGTCTGGGGATGGTATGCAGAGGTGGTCTTATGAATGGTGTTTGAGGCTTGTAGGACTTCAGCAAGAACATGTGAAAGAAATGTCTTGCCACGGTCACTTAGAAGAACACTAGGCGCACCGTGGCGCAAGATAAATAATGGCTTGCAAGACAAACTCGGTGACCTCAGAGGCCGCACCAGAAGGAAGAGCTGCCGTCGCAGCGTAGCGAGTGAGATGGTCCACGGCGGTGACAATCCAGCGGTGACCCGCGGGTGTAAGCGGAAGGGGTCCGTATAAGTCGATGCCCACGAATTCAAAGGGAATGGACGGGCACGGCAATGGTTGTAAAGGGCCGGCGGGAAGAGATGTCGAACGTTTTCGATGTTGGCATGACGCACACGAACTGACGTACTTGGCAACACTAGTAGACAGGCCAGGCCAGAAACAGCGACTCTTAATGCGGTCGTAGGTTTTATGAAATCCTAAGTGGCCAGCCGTTGCGTCGTCGTGAAAAGCTTGTAATATTTGTAGTCGAAGTGAGCGAGGGACGACTGGGACCCATCGGTGACCGGTAGGGTAGTAAACGTGCCGCAATAGTGAGCCATCATGAAGTTTAAACCGTGCCAGTTGTCGTCTTAAGCGGCTGTTGGGAGTACGGGATAAGCCAGTGAGCCGGTCGATAATTATGCGGCACTACGTATCTGCACGTTGGAGGGAGGCGAGGTCTCCTGAGGACAGAATGTCGACTGAGGTCACGAACCGTACCGGGGCCATGGTTGTGGTCGGTTGGCTGGGCGGTGCCGAACGGAGGGAAGGTGAGGCGACAGCGGGCAACTAGATAAAGCGTCGGCATCTTGATGTTGCCTGCCAGATCTATATGTGACAGTGTAGTCGTACTCCTGCAAACGCAGAACCCAACGGCCGAGGCGTCCGGACAGATTCTTCATGGAGGACAACCAACACAGAGCATGGTGATCAGTCACAATTGTGAATTGGCGGCCATATAAATAGAAGCGAAACATTTGTATGGACCATACGATGGCGAGGCATTCTTGTTCGGTGATAGTATAGTTTCGCTCAGCAGGAGAAAGAGTACGACTCGCGTAGGCCACGACTTGCTCTTCAGACGCGTGGTTCCGCTGCAGCAGGACAGCGCCTATTCCATCCCCACTTGCGTCAGTGTAGAGGATAGTAGAGGCTGCGGGATTGAAGTGACGAAGCACTGGTCCTGATGTGAGGCATCGCTTGAGGGTCTGAAAGGCGGCTTCACATTCATCCGTCCAGGTAAAGGGTATGGTCGTGGTCAGGAGTTTATGAAGAGGAGCTGCGATAGTCGCGAAGCCACGGACAAAGCGGCGGAAGTACGACGCTAATCCGAGAAAGCTGCGAAGGTCTTTAGGTGTGGTTGGTGTTGGGAAATGCTGTACAGCAGCGACCTTGTCGGGATCTGGCTCAATGCCGTGCTTGCTGACCACGTGACCTAATACTTTGATGCTGCGGCTTGCAAATCGACACTTCTTAGTATTGAGCTGGAGACCGACCTTGGCTAGACACGTGAGAACGTCGTCTAAACGTTCTAGGTGCTGGGAGAAGCTGGATGAAAAGATGACAATGTCGTCCAGGTAACATAGGCACGTTTTCCATTTGAGGCCGCGTAGTACGGTGTCGATCATTCGTTCAAATGTGGCTGGCGCATTGCACAGACCAAAAGGCATTACGTTGAATTCGAAAAGGCCATCAGGTGTTGCAAACGCCGTCTTCTCTTTGTCGGGCTCATGCATCGGGATCTGCCAATATCCAGAACGCAAGTCGAGGCTCGAAAAGTATTCGGCACCTTGTAAGGTATCCAAAGCATCGTCAATACGGGGCATAGGATATACGTCCTTACGGGTAATTTTGTTTAGTGCCCTATAATCGGCGCAAAAGCGTACCGAACCGTCCTTTTTTTAAAACTAGGACAACAGGAGACGACCAAGGGCTTGCTGAAGGCCTTATAACGTTCCGTGCGAGGATGTCGTTGACTTGGTCTTCTATAACTTTCAGCAGACGATACACGGTAAGGGCGGCGACGAATGACGTGGGATCCGTCGGTTTCGATGTGATGAGCGGCCACGGTTGTTTTACCCAAGCCATCCGAACACACGTCAAAGCAAGGTTGGTGTTTCCTTAAGATGGTCAGCAAGGCATCAATCTGAGTTGGGCTCAGATCTGAACTCACAGTGGCCTTGAGAGCACTGGGTGAACCGTCCGTAGGCGTACACTCGGCGAAGGAGGAAACAGGCGAAGCAGTGACGACACGTAATGGTGCTGCGTCCATAAGCATGGCAACAGTGGACCCCTCCGGCAGCAGAAGTGGCTCTGACGACGTGTTGTAGGTGGTCAGACTGGCGCAGCCGCATGAGAAACGCACTAGACAAGAAACGATGGCGATTCCCCGAAAAATGCTGCGCTGAGAAGGGGAAACCACTGCGTCGCCGTCGATATTTTAGCGAGATCTAATGGTGAGAATGCGGGCTTGGCCGGGTGGAAGAACAAAATCTGCCGCTGTGACAAGGTGGGGCGGCGAGGAATCGGCAGCGTCACAGAGCTCGGTGTCCATAATATGCATAAGTGGTTGTCCGCACGAAATGACAGCAGATGCATCTAACAAGAAATCCCAGCCTAAGATGATCGGATGAGCGCACGACGGAAACACAGTAAACTGTATATGATGGCGAATTCCGTCGATGAGGACACGAGCAGTACACTGTCCGGTAGGGTAAATCGGACTGTCATTGGCGCCACATAAGAGCGGACCAACATACGGAGTTTGCACTTTTCGTAGACGAAAGCATAGTGCGCGATGAATAACAGAAATGGCGGCGCAGTGTCAATAAGAGCGTCGACAGAAACACCTTCCACACAAACAGCGAGTAAATTAGTCGGGCGAGCAGGAGGAATTGGGACAGTTCGCGAACAAGCAGTTTCTCCTCCACAAACTGCAGCGTATAGTTTTCTGGATGGTTGTCGAAAGAAGTGGAGGCAGGACGCAGGGGCGATGAAGTACGGCGGAACGGAGACGGCGAACGACGACGGGGTGAGCGAAAAGACCGGGACATGTTTTGGGACAACGGAGGTGAGGGCGAGCGACGTGACGAGGATATATAGGGTCCTGGAACGTAGGCGTCCGATCTGGGCACATAGTCTCTCTCATAGGGGGAATAGCCACGTCGTGCATCATGCTGGCGCCGGCGACAGAAACGAGATATATGACCACGTATGCCACAGTAGAAACATACTGCGCGGGAAGGGCGCCAGATAGAGTCGTATGGTTGCACGGGGGCCTTCGCTGCCATCGAGGTCAAGTGGTCGCAGACAACGGTGGCAGGTGCAGATGGAACTGGGACCGCAGGCCGCGAAGCAATCTCGGCGTAAGAAAGTGCACAAACAGGCACAGGGGACCGGGCATGTGTGACACTTGGCATGGATGCCGGTTCTTCTTTGATGATCTCGCGCAAATTGGGAGGAGGAGCGCTCAGAGACGCAATGGCGGTGTTGGCTGGACTATGGCCGTGAAGCTCCTCTCGCACAATGATGCGGATGAGCGGTCGCAACTCGTCGTTGTCGGTAAGGTGAGCGTCGCAGGAGGCACGTGGAAGACGAAATGCGCAGATCGAGGCAAGACTTTGGCATGTCGTGATGATGTCAGTAACTGAAGTGGGGCTCTGGACTACAAGAGCGCTAAAGGCAATGGAGTTGATGCCCTTCAGGATATGGCGGATACGTTCCCCTTCGGGCATGTCACTCTGAGCGCGACGGCAGATAGCCAGAACGTCTTCAATGTAAGAGGTATAGGATTCCTCGGCTCCCTGGATGCGGGTAGCGAGCTTCTGTTTCGCGACTTCGGAGCGCCCAGCACATGTGCCAAATATCTGTCGCAGCTGCGCAGTAAATGCTGGCCAATCAGGGAAGTCGCGCTCATGGTTGAAAAACCAAGTTTGGGCGACCTGCCTCAGGTAGAAGGCAACGTTGCGGAGCTTGTTTGACTCGTCCCAATGGTTGCAAGCGCTCACCCTGTCGTACTGGTCAAGCCAGTCTTCCACGTCTTCGCCGCGAAGGCCAGAAAAAAACCTGAGGGTCGCGTTGCGGTGCGGTGACGGACCAAATAGGCCCAGATGGCGGAGCTGAGGTGGTAGCAGCAGTGGATGCCGTGGTTTGTGCCATGACTGGTGTTGGCGAGCACAACCGTCGACCAGAGCTCCTCCAGGGGTGACCGGTAGAGCAAGAGGACGGGGATAGCAACGTACACTCCACCACTTGTGAGACGACGCCCGGGACGAAGGCAGAGCTCTTCTATTGTCACACAGCGCGAGACAGCCCACGAACACCAACCCGACAAAATGATGAAGATTATGAGGATGGGTATATACACATGAAGACGATGATGAACTGCACAGTTAGCGCTCACAATATATACATAAAGTTGAGAAGCACAGCTTCGCGTTTATCTTAGGTTTTTTCACCCGAAAGTGCGCCCCCCCCCCCCCCTTCAACCCGGAAAAGTATGAAACCTTTCCGCCTATGTTTTTGCCAAGAAGGCAGTGGCCCAGAGTATTGTGTAAAAATGGAAGTGATCCAGAGTCTGTTACGATTGCGTTTTTGAACGCTAGTTTTACCATCGCCTCGCAACTTCTCTTTCTAAAGTTTTTCTTTTTTTTTCGTGTTAATGATTTCATTCCCGTAAAGGGTCTACAATAAATGGATCACGGTCGAATACGATAGGCGGGGTTTGAGAAGAACCACACCAATATTTTAAGCACTGGCAACCTCATGAACAAACAAGACAACATTCCAGAACTCAGTAAAATGTATGGAAATAAGTGCACTACAAGTTTGATGTTATAAAATCTACAAAATACTTTATAAAAAGCACATGCGTAGACGCATTTTTTTTAAACCCGCATACACAAAAAAAATCTGGCGTCTCGCGTGGATGAAGAGCTGTTAACGAGTTATTTACAACGTGGAGCATTGTGTTCAGAGAGCTCGTTTGACAAATGAATGAGAACATACCAAGCATGCATTCGCAAATACGCCAGTTACCGTAACACGCGAAGTTCTCGGCATGCTGCGGCTACGGGCATTTTATCCCCGATACAGGACGGGCAACTTTTGAAATCCCCATAAAAATCACTCCGAATGTACAGATGAACCAGCCCAGCGTTAAGCAATGGTTACATTTGCTTGATTGTGTATTTTGCTAGAACGCGAACGAGCACTATAGGAAGGCAACCTGAACACCAACTGCACGTTCCATCGGCCGTCGAGCTATGTTTTTAGCCAACACGAGCTGAAGGCCCAGTTTGCAAGTAAACGAGGTTTAAAGCAAATCCATTGTGCGCATGCAAGTATGTTTGCAGCTCCGCACTTACCACTTGACGCAAGTTGAAGTCCATGAATTGACACGGTGAGTTCGCGAGCTTCAGAACCATCGCCGCACATTTTATTGCGATAGCAATTATATGGACACTCCAAAGCAGATTTCTGCCGTCGGCGTCGCCGTCGCCGTGAGGTTCCGTATGACGTCAATGGAGATGAAATCGTCGCCGCGCGCTGCCGAACGCTGTATGTGCGAGTGAAAGGGCGCGAGGGACGCGCGCTTTCACGGGGAGTGAACCCACGGCGGAGAACAAACACGCGTTCTGCGCCGTTCTCCCTTAAGGCGGTGGTCCCACTCCGGCGGCACGAGCCCCCCGTTTTCAGTACTTTTGGAGTAACCGTGGCGGCTCTTTTACTTAGGATATAAAGTTGTGGTATATACCATAAAAAGCTTAATTCTTGTAGATTCCAACTATATATAATATAAGGAAATTGATTAATTTGATTTAGAAATAAATGCTCAAGAACAAGCATGAGATACATGGTTTTTGCGAACTGTGTCTCTGTTGTGACCATATTTAGAAGAAACTACCGCACTTACTGCATTGCGGCTTGCTCTGTAGCTTTAGGACATATTTATCTAGTTCCTAGACGTAGCAAATTAATTTTTAGTTTTTACTTTTTGGATAATTTGCTTTTGAAAATTGCCAAATATTGCAATCTTCTGTTGTAAACAGCCCGACAACTACATGCTCAAGGAAGCTAAATTTTGATTAAAGTAGAGCTCAAGGAATTTCCATTTAGAACACAAAATTTCATTCGTGTAACTTTATTAGTTTTAAAGCGCAGCTTCGCAGCTTTATTACCTTCCCGCAAAACTGGGCAAAAATAAAACCAGAATTCTAAATATTGCTTATTTTCGGCCGCATTATTAGGAAAACTAATAAAGTTACACGAATGAAATTTTGTGTTCTAAATGGAAATTCCTTGAGCTCTACTTTAATCAAAATTTAGCTTCCTTGAGCATGTAGTTGTCGGGCTGTTTACAACAGAAGATTGCAATATTTGGCAATTTTCAAAAGCAAATTCTCCAAAAAGTAAAAATTAAAAATTAATTTGCTACGTCTAGGAACTAGATAAATATGTCCTAAAGCTACAGAGCAAGCCGCAATGCAGTAAGTGCGGTAGTTTCTTCTAAATATGGTCACAACTGAGACACAGTTCGCAAAAACCATGTATCTCATGCTTGTTCTTGAGCATTTATTTCTAAATCACATTAATCAATTTCTTTATATTATATATAGTTGGAATCTACAAGAATTAAGCGTTTTATGGTTTATACGACAACTTCATATCTTAAGTAGAAGAGCCGCCACGGTTGCTCCAAAAGTACTGAAAACGGGGTGCTCGTGCCGCCGGAGTGGGACCGCCGCCTTAAGGGCCGTTTATAGTCCGACGTAACGTGAGTGCGCGCACGCTACGTCACGTTGGCGAAAACGACCCCCTCTATAGCCGGGCGCACCAGCGCAGACAACGTAACCGGCGGCTTCGGCGCGCCCCGACGTGCCCGGCGCCGAATTGGCTCCTGACCCATTCGCGCTTTGGTCGCGTCGACTGCGCAGACCCACAATGCATTTCCCGCGAAGAAATAAAGGCGCCCAGGCCTCTTCGTCGATGGTTTAAAGCAGTGCGCGGGCTTGGGATCGTTCTGCGCATGCTCTGAAGATAACAGCCAACGGCATGCGCGTCGGAGTATAGAGGAGATAGCGTTTCGGCTGGCGCAGCGTAACCGGCGTAGCGTGACCGGCCGCAAACGACGCTGGCCCGCGCGACGGAAACGTCGGACTATAAACGGGCCTTTAAGGGCTGCAGAAGTAGGCGTCTATCACCATATATGTAGAGCAAACGCGCTTTCTTCCGACGCGTGAAAGGCCGTGGGGGGGAGGGAAGGGAGGCGACGTTTAGCTGCGGCACCAAGTGCCTATTTATATCAGAGGCTCCGGCAACAGTCCTTAACGCCGCACGCATTTTGTGCGAACGCGGGCGAAACGCCGACGGCGTCGACAAGTTCTGCGTGTGGCCGGTGCTGCTGCATGTCCAAGTTTCTACAGCTGATAAAGCTACTATCATTACTCCGTATAGCTCTCTACAAATATGCTATCGCAATTGATGCTTCGCCTTTCAGGCGAAACTGCGACAACTTTTTAGGCAGTTCCGTCGCTTTCCGCGCAGCATGTCCATTACCGTCGTTATCTGGGTGTCACTTGTGATACACACATGAGGAAACACACACAAATAATAACACACGAACGGAAGGCGAAATCCAGGGGGAAAATGCGTCAATTACGAAACGCGCGTTGAGAACGCGTCGGTGGTCTGGTAGGGATATGGCCGCCGCCGCCTACTGTTGCCGGCATGCCGTGTACTGTTGCGGCACTCTGAAAACTTAAGCAAGAAATGCTTTTAGCTCCCGTTGTCGGCGACCTTCAAGTGACCTTGAGCCAAAGCAAGAGACGTTATCCGGCCACTCAAGCGAGAACATCCGACCACTCAGACCAAAACAAAGCGAGATTATCCGGGCGACCAGTCTCCTTAGTTTTCTTGCTCCGTGGCCTTTGGTTTATTCAAAATGCAGCGCAGGCAGTGCAAACGCTGTCAAAATACACGACGCCTTGATGAGCCAGTGCGGGGAACATCTTGGTCATGCGCGGTCGTCATTACTTTGTTGTCACGCCGTCATCTCCATCATCGTCATTTCTTCGTCATCGCACCGCCGTTCGTTACGCTGTTATGCTGTCTACCAAAGCATGTCGACGCTAACTTGTGTCGCCATCATCCAACACTGTTATACCGACGCCAGCAGTGTACTTAGGAAGTATTAAAAAAATTAAAATCTGGGGTTTTACGTGCCAAAACCACTTCTGATTATGAGGCACGCCGTAGTGGAGGGTTCCGGATTAGGTTTGACCACCTGGGGTTCTCTAACGTGTACTACAACTCAAGCACACGGGCGTTTTTCCATTTCGAGTCCACCGAAATGCTGCCGCCGCGGCCGGGATTCGATCCCGCGACCACCTCGTGCTCAGCAGTGCGACTTCTCAGCCACTGAGCCACCGCTCAGTATTACCAACGTGTACATTTGATTTCTGCAATAAAAATACCTATTCACTTCGGTTTCAAGCATCTTCGATGGTTTCTTCGAAATTTTAGTTAATTAATAACATATTTTTATATCTCTGTATTCATTTACAGGACCTTCAGGGCGAATGACATCGCTAAGCACCGATTCTGTGCGCACGCTCAGTGGCGACCTCTGGAACATCGCTGTCGATGGCAGCAGGCAGCGCGTCAAGCGCCTCCTCTTCCGTTTGGAAACATGCATCACGCGAGCCCGGAGTCGCTCGCAGAATCTTTCAACCTCGGGCCGCACAAAGATTAGCAGCATAGCAGACGACTGAGCGAGACGTAGCTAGTGCCAAATCGTTGCGATGCCCTGTTCCCACGTGACCAGCTGCTGTGTCAGTATATTCGTGCAAATCAAAACTGGTTCGTAGAAATCTACTATAGTAAACTTTTTAGGATACTCGGAGACTTGACAGTATCTTTTTTGGGGGTGTTGAGGTCACAGGAGCTTTATTTATCGCAAAGAAAAAGAAAATACGAAGGTTTAATGTAAGTACAGCACAATGCGTTGGCGGGCTAGTTGGTGCGAATCCATAATTACTTGTTTAGCGCAAAAACAACGGACACGTGAAAGACGGCAGCACGTCTTTCACGTGTCCGTTGTTTTTGCGCTAAACAAGTAATTATGAATTAATGCAAGTACTTTAAGTGCTTGCAGTAGCGCGCGTCCGAGTGCTTTTTTTTTCCGGAGGACTTACCCCTGAGATGGGGCTGCGCGGCCGCGCGCGCGACCCTTCCAAAACGTTTCGCGACTAATCCGTCAGGGCAGAGCGCATGCGCCGTCGGGCCGTGAAAAAAGCGGATTGGCCACCATTCTTCGGACCACCGGCAAGCTAATTTAACGATCTCGTTATGCCATAAATAATTTTTTTTCTCTCTCTCTCTGTTCGTGTCGCGAATGTGCTTCGTCTTCTTTCTCATTCTTGTCATTATGTGCATCTTTTCGTGGCGCTTCTTCTCTTTCGAGGCTGGGTACACTTGCATTCTGTCTGTTATTTTAATGCAACGTTTGTTGACGCTTAACGTTCATTTCAGCGGCATCTTACCACCCAACTTCCTGCCTATCCTACGCTGTGAGTTTCAACCACGGTCCCAGGGCAACAGCAGCTGCAGAAGAAGGAGAAGAGGAGGATCTGTGCTCACGACTGGTCTGTAGTTGGCGCATTTTACATAAAACGCAATACTCGACCGAAGATGAGTGTACCTGGGAGCGTCCCGTACGAATCACGCCAATCCGCGTCTGCTCCGCTCTCAGTAGCGTCACCAGTGTTACAAGACCCGCAAGGCAAGCCCGCCGTCTGCTCCAGAAGATTCCTGTTCGGAGCGACGGTGGTTTTCGTCCTGCTGCTACTGGTCGCGCTTGCGGTCATGAGTATGGCCGGCGGGGTGCTGCGAGTTTCGGGAACCGAAGTGCTCGGTTGCTGCTATCGCGAGGCCCAGGCAATGCGCCAGCGGACTGAACGTCAGCGTTAACCCGTGCCGCGACCTCTACCGCCACGTATGCGACTCTTTCGCCGACGATGGAGAACTTTCCTGCCTTCAGGACTTTTGAGCACTATTCGGAAGCGGACTTCTACGTTTCACCTCAACACCGAGCTGGCCAGGTGATTTACACCCTCTTCCAGTCGTGTCTCGCCGCCACGGCTAACGCGCACAAGATGGGGAGCTCCACTGCTGCCATATTAATCGACACGATAGGAGCCAAGACAGCAGTGCGAGCGCAGACGGAGCAAGACATCCTCGCATTTCTCCTGAGAATGACCGTCAAGTACGACATATGGACACATCCCACTATTGCGGTCTACGGTCGTGGAGGATTCCCAGACTTCGTCTATTTCTACGGCATGACATGGATGCATGAGTTCCTGGCAATCGTTCTGAGAGGAGCCGGGTCTCTCCTACGGTCCGTGGAAGCCGCCGAATACGCCCTGATTCGCCGTGACTCTATAGAAAGCATCAACCGCATACTGAATATCAACGTCACGTTGGAGCAAATCGAAGCTATCGAATACGACCTGAATCTGAACGAGAGTGTAGCGCACAATCTCTCGAGCTCTGAGCTCCTTGCCGAGCTCGTTCCATCTCTTACACTCGATGACTGGAAGACAATTGTGGAAAAAGTCAGCGGAGGTAACCTACCCTCAAAACTCTACCATCCGAACTTAAATGCACTCAGGAAAACGTTTTCTGTTATTTTGGATCGAAGACGGCATCCGGCAACGCTTGCTTTCTTCATAATGAATAGTGTTCAGAACACCCTGTTTGAGCTGATTCAGGGAAGAACAACTCGTTCAGACATAGGAGTGTTCGGCTTCTGTCGCCGGGTCATCAGGAGCTACCCTATCGTGAGCATTGTCGGCGCTCTCCAACGGATGATGAAAGACGAGGATCACGACGCCGTATTCCATCGCATGTTCAGCGAAATCATCGAAGCAATAACCAGGAAAGCCGCTGCTGCGCTCCCATCTGCGGACCAACGAAAATTGTCTGCCTATCTGAAGCCACTCAAAATATTGTTGCCCAGCGACATCTTTCCAGTACTTAGGCCGCTTCCTAATTTCACCAGCGACTATATCCGAAACCGAATTATCCTCTTCACCTCTGGATGGGCTTATAACTCCTACAAGCCGCCACCTGGAATCTCGCCGATGATTAGTGAAGCTGCCCAATTAAGAGATATTATTGTACGAAATAACTCTGTAGTAATCCCCGTTTTCGCCTACGGCGCCCTGAGCTTCAATAATAGGACGGAAAATCTTGTGACCATGTCCGCGGTGGGAGTGCGACTCGTCGACGCAATCTGGAGCTACGTATTGGAGAATCCCGCTTGGAGCGAAGAGGCAAAGACGATGATCTCCAATTTCAAAGCGTGCCAGAGAAATTTGACGAGCCTTGTGCCCAACCGCTACGGGTTATTTCAAGTGACGCTAACGAGCATCGGCACAGCTCTTGATGTGGCTAGAGTCCCAAACTGGCTGGACATGTTCTACGCTGGTTCGTTATGGAAGACGTCTCGGTGCCGTCTCTTTGTGTACTTGCTCGTCTATCACCACTACTGTCCAGGAGCTGAGAAGTTAAAGGAAAAGCTGGCGAAGGAAGTGCAGCACATCGCCTCAGCTTTGGAGGATTTCCGCTTGGCCTTCAATTGTGCGCTTCCGAAGACCCACGTTCCAACGTGTTCCTTAGCAAAACAGAAGTGAGACTGCGCACTTTTGTGCGTTCCTTTGACTTTAGAAGTGTGCCGTTACACGAGTGCTTCATGATTTCGTTGTTACATCAGTACTGTGTGGAAGGCAATTAATATAACATTCGTTACGAGCTTGCACATATTTGTTGCTTTTGTAAACTGATGTCTCGTTTGTAGATGCCGCAGAAGAGGGCGCATTGATGCATGTTTGACTTGAAAGTTATTCTGTTTAGTTATAGTGGACCTGACATGCAATTCTGGATAGTCTGTCATAATTCTGTAAAGAAGAAATGACGTCGTGTAGCTAGTTTCAGGCGAAGACTATGCAGGTTCTTTGAACGTGCTAAACTTGGCCGGTTGGTATTCGTTCAGTGTGAGAAGAGCGCTGACGACGGTACAAGAGATAGAGACGTCTATGTCTTGCCTCATGGTACATACGCTGTTCGCAGTGTAGTATGTTGCTCTCGGTGGCGTTTTTTGTTCTGTATATGCTTACGAGACGCCTTATTATCTACCAAACAGCAAACATATTTACTTATCAGTCAGTAATGGGAACTTCTCTACAGAAAAGCCTGTTACATTATATGACGGTGCTTATACCCGTATTTATAACCTCTCGTTTTCTGTTCCTTAAGAACGGCACCACCCGCGGCTGTGACAGTCGGGATCTTAGTGACGTTGGTGGCAGTTACTTTGCGCTTGAGGTGCTTTTGGGCTTTTGTGTGGCTGATGTGCACTCGCCAGGTTAATTAAGGCGAAAACATTAATTGGCTCATGAGGCGGAAAATCCGGCGTTGGTGTCGTGACCAAACGATGGTACAAAAAGGTTACGAACACTCGACCTTTGGTGTTATTTAAGGAGAAGTTAAGTATGGTACAGGTAATTAAGATGGAGTTAAGGCACTGGAACCCACGACATTTGCTGGCAGTCAAATTCACGACATTTGGTGTTAATGAAGGCGAAGTTAATTAAGGCCCAGTGAACTAAGGTAGAGATAATTGAGGCTCTGGAACACGTGACCTTTGTTGGGAATCAAATCCTAGACATTTGGTGGCAGTCGAACGCAGGACCTTGCGTTGTGGCAATGTCTAAGCATCGCGTGGTGGTCGCAATGCTTTCGCATTCATCCATGTAGGGATAACAAATTCGAATCCTGGCCACGGCGGCCGCATTTTGATGGGGACGAAATGCGAAAACACCCGTGTACTTAGATTTAGGTGCACGTTAAACCCCAGGTGGTCCAAATTTTCGGAGTCCCCCACTACGGCGTGCCTAATAATCAGATCGTGGTTTTGGCACGTAAAACCCCATAATTCAATTTTTTAGGGATAACAAGTGCCCTTGAATTTCAAAGGGAAGCTTTATATGGCTAGGCGAAAGGAAAAAGCGTCTGTTCGTCGTCTGTCCACAGAAAACTATCGTCGTCAGCATTGGCCCGTGCGTCGTCGTCTTCTTCGGCAGCTGACTCGTGGGCGCCGCTCGGGTGGCGCTCGTGCTCGGCACGCACTAGTGCCACTGCTCCCGCGTTCGTCGTCATCGTCTTTTTGCACAGCTGGCTTCGTTGCCGCTCGCCATTCCAGCGTAGAGTTTCAATTCTTTTCTGTCGTCGTAATGGGGAGGCCGCGTTTACGGGGGTACGAGCCATTGCTTAAGGGGTATGAGCCATTCATTGCCTCACGTGACGGACAGATTTAATTTTGAAGCAGGCTAATTTCGAAGAATCGCAAGTGGCAATGGCGGGTGAATGCTGCTAACCACACCGCCGAGCAAACTCGAGACATCGAACGCAAGCGCTAACGGCGGAGAGCGGGCATACCGTCAGTGACGTCGTCCTCTCCGTCACAGCCGAACGTGTGTGTAACCTTACTAAGAAACACATAGACGTAACCAATAATTGAGAAATACTTGAATTAACGGTCGGGGTTAACCCAGTCATAAAAACACTGGGTTCGCACGTTTCAGCTTCGCGGGTTAACCATCTGTACGGAGTGCTTGGGCGTCTTTTTTTTTTTTTTTTACTGTGCTTGAAGTACACTGCTTAGGATGGCACATGGGTTGCGTGATTTCTCATTGTTCGTACTCACCTTTGTCGAATGTTTTGCCAAAAGCGCGTCCGACGAAAGGACGAGCACTCTACGCCCTAAGCGTTCGTCGGCTTCCAAAGAAAGCATGTTCCGTTCAGCAATGCGAATTCGACACCCGTACGGCTGAACTTTTCCTGCATCGCTTTTCGCGCGGAAAGCTCCAAATGCTCATCAAGTCGAATGGCGGGGCATTTGAATATACAGCCCCAATGGCAGACCTCCGAAAACAAATTTAGCGCATTTGAGAGCAAAATGACGTACCACTTCTGTTTAACGGATATGACGTCACATAATTTTTCTTCCGCCGAAAGTGTCCCCTCCTCACACAGATGGCGCGAAGCCCCATGAACCGCCATGTTTTGGACGTATGGGCTTCTGTAGAAGCTTCGCTACCACGTATATCTACCTTGTGACATGTACCGCCAGAGGTTCCATGAAGTGCTTGACACAGTGCTGTCTTCGTTAAACAACAGGTATCCACCTGATATGTGGCAGCATAAGTCCCACATTGAGCAGCTTGCAATAGGGAAGGAAGACGAAGCATATATAACATAGTTCTAACGGTGAAGACCTTGAACCATGACGCCTTATTTTACACAGAGATATGCTGATTGACATTTTAAGCAAGAAAAGGTCGGCACCATTGCACACATTCGAGGACGTCGTGTACATGTTTACGGGGGACAAGGGCGAACACCTGCGAAACCTTTTGCCGGAAATGGCCAAGCTAAAGAAATTGCGTTGGCCATACCGGTCTCGTCGACCACATCCGAGAGGTCCTTTTCTTGCCTTCGGCGACTGGACAAGCCCGTTTGAACCATCTGGCAATTTTGCACGCCCACAAAAAACTCTCCCGCAAAATCAATTTGAAGATTGCCGACGACTTCATTTCCAGATCAAGTGCCCGAATGAACACCTTTTCAATGATGGTGAAATCATCGCATGAGACAACAAACTGATGTCTTTAATAGGACAGAGAAAGGCACCAACTTACAAGTCAATGCAAACCACCTGGCTTAGAAAACAACGCAAAACGTTTTACAAAGGAACGAAAATGGGGTACCTAACAGCATAAGCAGAGTGAGGGCATTTGGGTAAGAAAAGACGCGTGGTTGCGCTATTTGTAAAACTCCATAGTCTATCTGTGCATTTTTCTTATTAATTTTTATTCGTCGTATGCTGCATTTGCCTCTCAATAACACAATCCACGCTGTTTCTATGTTTGCTATCGAGTCCTTTCGCGCTTTTTAGACATCGCTGTCTTATTTATTTATTTGTTAATAGGTTTGTTTATTTGGGCACCTGATAATTTTTACTCTATAGTCCTTTTTTCTTCTTCTGGAAAATAAACAAGACCAGTGGCATAAGGCATGCTTTGACAAGTAATGGAACTATTGCGTTATGGAATCACATTATTTTACGCTGATAAATCTCGTAATAAGTTGTGTTCAGAAATTGTTATATATTGTTTAATATTTATATATGTTATGTCTTATCTTCTCAACTGACCTTTAGTTAGGAAAACATTTCTTGATTGTATCTTTGTGTATTAAAGCTTTTACAAGGCGTTGCATTCCTTTTTTCATAGATGTGTATTTGTGCGACTCATTACGCACAAAACACATGTATCTCCCTAACGTGTTTTACTGAATCCGCTTGTCGCATATGGTTCATCCGAGCGCCGCCAGTCTCTTGGCGGTGCGAGAAGACTCCGGCTGTAAATATGAACGGTCTCCTACTATGACTTCTACTGCTACTACTACTACTTCTACTACTACTACTCATATAAGCTCGTCACTTCAGTGAACAATCTTTCGAGGTCACACGAAGTTTTCAAGTTCCACTGTTCGTAAAGGTAATATATATATATATATATATATATATATATATATATATATATTCTAATGCGAACACAGGACAAGAGAGCAGCGGGCAGCATTCGCAGCGTGTCTCAACCAGAGCAGCTCAGGCAATCTCTAGCTCGCGCTTCCCGGATGACTGGCGATGTGGCTGCAGCGCCGGGCATTCATCTTCACTACAATAACCCCCCCCCCCCCCCCCCCCCCCCCCCATCGGAAAAGGAGCCATCCTGGCGAATCATGGTGAACATAGAATCATGGGGTCGTAATACGGCTTAAGGCGTTGTACGTGGGCGGTTTCACGACCCCGACAGCGTTGGTCCGTAGGTGGCGTGACAGCCTCGACAATATAGTTCACAGGCGATGTCTGCGCTACAACTCGGTAGGGTCCTTGATATTTGGATACAAGCTTGGATGAGAGGCCAGCAGGAACGGCAGGAACCCAAAGCCACACAAGGGAGTCCGGAAGAAAGTGACAATGTGGGTGAACATTGTCACGTCGAGATTTTTGTTGCCATTGGTCGACGGCTGTAAGAAACGGGCGAGTTGACGGCATTCCTCGGCGCGGCGGGCAACTTCAGAGATGGGTGTACTTTCGGATGAATCGGGTCTGTACGGAAGAATGCTGTCGAGGGTAGTCGAAGGTTCGCGGCCATACAACAGGAAGAATGGGGAAAAGTTTGTGGTCGCCTGTGGTGCAGTGTTGTAGGCGAACGTGATGAATGGCAGAATGAAGTCCCAGTCAGTGTGATCAGAGGCGACGTATTTGGAGAGCATGTCGCCAAGGGTGCGGTTAAATCTTTCCGTCAAACCATTAGTTTGAGGATAATAGGCGGTGGTGGTGCGATGAACGATGCGACATTCAGTAAGGAGCGCGTTTACGACTTCGGATAGGAACACACGTCCTCTATCGCTCAAAAGTTCGCGAGTTGCACCGTGACGGAGAATAACGTTTTTCAGTAGGAAGGATGCTATATCACGAGCGATGGCAGCAGACAGAGCGGCTGTTTCTGCCTGTCGCGTCAAGTGGTCGATGGCGACGACTATCCAGCGGTTTCCGGAAGCCGTGCTCGGAAGGGGTTCATACAGGTCAATCCCAATGCGATCGAAGGGCCTGGCAGGACACGGGATTGGCTGGAGTGGAGCAGAGACATGCTGAGAAGGAACCTTGTGGCGTTGGCACTGAGGGCACGACCAAAACGTACTTGCACACAAAGGTGTACATGCCACGCCAATAAAACCTGGAGCGAAGCCGGGTGTACGTCTTGAGGACATCCGCGTGTGCACACTGCGGGTCAGTGTGGAAGGCAGAACATATTTCACCACGAAGATGTCGCGGTATGACGAGCAACCACTTGCGGACGTCAGAGACGTAATTCCGGCGATAGAGAAGTCCATCCCGCATTTCGAATTGCGAAGCTTGACGGCGCAAAGCTCGAGAAGGTGGAGGAACAGTCGACGGGTTTGAAAGGAAGCGGATAAGAGCACTAATCCAGGCATCCTTGCGTTGCTCCGAAGCCATGTCGCAGCCTGCAGGGAACGAAAGTACTTGGTCAACGGCAGAGAGGCAGGCATCGCTTTTGGTTGACACGGGCGAACGGGAAAGCGCGTCGGCGTCGGTGTGGCGGCGGCCAGACCTGTAGACAACGCGCACGTCGAAATCTTGCAACCGCAAAGCCCAGCGAGCTAATCGACCTGAGGGGTCCTTCAACGTGGACAGCCAACAAAGGGCATGATGATCGGTAATTACGTCGAAGGGGCGGCCATAGAGGTATAGGTTCGAAATTTACCAAGTGCCCAGATTATGGCCAAACATTCCTTCTCTGTAACGGAATAATTCGTCTCTGCTTTGGTGAGGGTGCGGCTTGCGTATGCAACGACGTACTCGTCGAACCCAGATTTGCGCTGCGCGAGCACAGCGCCGAGCCCAACAGCGCTGGCGTCGGTGTGTACTTCGATCGCAGTACTCGGGTCGAAGTGACGCAGTATAGGCGGCGATGTCAATAGACGACGCAACTCTTGGAAGGCATCGTCACAGGCAGGGGACCAGGCGTAATTGTTCAAGTCGCTCCGTAGAAGCTGATTCAAGGGAGCGGTGATGGACGCAAAATTCCGAATGAAGCGGCGAAAGTAAGAACAGAGGCCAAGGAAGCTGCGAAGTTCTCGTACGCAGGAAGGTTTGGGAAAATCAGCAACCGCACGGAGATTGGTGGCGTCAGGAAGAATACCGTATTTAGATACATGGCCAAGGATGGTGAGCTGACTTGCGCCAAAGTGGCATTTCTTCAGGTTAAGCTGAAGGCCGGCGGCAGTTAGGCACTGTAACACTTCCTCCAGCCTACAGAGATGGGTGGGAAAATCGGGCTAAAAATAACATAATTAAGTAGCACAGGCACGTTTTCCACTTGAGACCACGCAAAAGGTTGTCCATCATACGCTCAAATGTTGCTGGGGCGTTGCAAAGCCCGAAAAGCATGACACGAAATTCATAAAGGCCATCTGGTGTTACAAAGGCCATTTTAAGTTGGTCTTCGGGTGCCAAGGGGACTTGCCAATGCCGCTACGTAAATCGATAAAGAGAACTCCGCGCCTTGGAGACAGTCAAGGGCGTCGTCAATTCTCAGAAGAGGGTAAACATCTTTACGAGTTATTTTGTTAAGACGACGGTAATCGACACAGAATCGAATTGATCCGTCCTTCTTCTTAACAAGAACAACGGGTGATGCCCAGGGGCTATCCGAAGGCTGAATGACGCCGCGCTTCAGCATGTCAGCTACTTGGTCATCGATGACACGGCGCTCTGTCGCGGATACACGATAGGGTCTTTGTCGCAGTGGCGCACTAGTACCCGTGTCGATGCGATGACAAACAGTTGACGTGCGGCCCAAGGGAACATGCTGGCAGTCGAAAGACAAACATAACTTGTCGAGAAGGCGTAGAAGCTGGGCGCGTTGGGAAACAGTCAACGTGTCGGTGATGGAGCTATGTAGAACATCGGGCGAAATCGGCTCCTGCGCGGGGTTACAGGTCATTCCGGCGACCTCATGAGTTGCGATGGAACCAGTTGGCATGTCAATGATGGCAGCAGGGTCGACACACTGGACGCGGCCAATGCACTCCCCACGAAGCAAAGTGAGAGGACAGGACAATCGGTAGGAGACGAGCAGTCTGCTGACGGTGGCATGAACGTCCAAAACAGCAAAAGGCAGCGGGGAGCATTTGCGACGAGCGAAAATTGCGGGTGGCGTAAAAAGTGCGCTGGCATCAGCAACAATGTTGCATGACACTGTGGCTAGGGCAGAAGAGTGCGGTGGAATTGTAACGTCTTCGGCAACAAAAACTTTATCTTCAGGTTCACGAGCGTCAAAGAGCGGGGCGTCGCACAGCGTTTGAAATTCCACCTCAGCATGAGAACAGTCGCTGACGGCCTTATTAGCGGAAAGGAAGTCCCAGCCCAAAATAAGATCGTGGGAAGAAGAACACAGCACCAAAAATTCGACGATGTAGAGGAGGCCGTTGATCACAACACGAGCAGTACACGCAGCTGCAGGCGTGATGCGGTCTGCGCTGGCAGTACGAAGGGATAAGTTTGACAGTGGTGTCGTCACTTTCCTGAGCCAACAGCAAAGTGTGGCACTAATAACTGGAACTGCGGCACCAGTGTCAACGAGGGCGAGTGCAGCGACGCCGTCCACCTATATATACATCAATAACATTCGTCGGAGAAGGGAGAGGCCTTGGTCTGTTCGTGGGTGACGCAGTTCTCGCCTTTGGAATTGCGGTGATTAGTTTTCCCGTTCCGGCGTAGAAGGACGACGACGCATCGGTGAAAGCGAGCGACGTCGGGGCGATGGCGAACGGCGGTCAACAAGAGGGCGGTGGTCCGAGTAAGAAGACATCTGGCCAGGGTTCTGAGGCACGGAGGACGACGTGTATGGTGAACCGTATGGTTCGGTGTCGAAGCTACGGTGGTAGGATGTTGGGCGGCGACGACAAAATCGTGCAATGTGGCCAGGTAGACCACGCGCAAAACTTATTGGGCGGTTGTCAGGAGTGCGCTATTGTCCACTGCTGTGTGGGTACCGCGGCTGAACGAAGTGAGGGGCTGGACGCAGTGGCACGGCTGATGGGAATGGCGCAAAGGTCTGAGGTGGTGGCCGTGCGAGAGCCTCGGCATAGCTGAGTCACCTCGGGAAAAGCAACGGGAGTCGGCACCGGTGGAGTCTCGCGAGCAGAAGGGAGAGCTGCGCAAACTTGCTCTTGGATGACCTGGCGAAGGTTGACCGGCAAAGGCGGGGATGGTGACGTGGCTGAGGACAGCAGCGAAAGCTGGCGAGCAACCTCAGCACGGACGAACTCTTTAATCTGGCAAAGCAGGGAGTCCATTTCAGGAGCCACGGCCACGCTCGCGAGGCTGTCATCGGACACAGGTGGGCGCCGTGTGAGAAGACGCTGCCTGCAGAGCTCATCGAAACTCTGGCAAAGCTCAATCACCTGAGAAACTGTCAGGGCTTTTTGACAGCAGCATATGAAAGGCATCATCGGAAATGCCCTTGATGATGTGACGTACCTTGTCCTCCTCCGCCATCGTCGTGTTGACACGCCGGCAGAGGTCGACGATGTCCTCTATGTAGCTGGTGAACGTTTCACCAGTTTGCTGGGATCGGCTGCGTAGGCGTTGTTCAGCGCGAAGCTTGCGCACGCCAGGGAGGCCGAAAACGTCTGCGATGCTGGTTTTGAAGCGAGCCCACGTGCGGAGATCGGCTTCGTGGTTTCGAAACCACAGCTTGGCGACGCCCGATAGATAGAACATCGCGTTGTTGAGCTTGTGGGTGTCGTCCCATTTGTTAGTGTTGCTGGCGCGTTCATACGATTCCAGCCAATCTTCAACGTCTTTCTCATCGGTGCCGCTGAAGATGTCAGGGTCCCGCTGACGCTGGGCACCGGCACATACGATGGCTGGAGTAACCGGTGGGGATGTCGGGCTGGGGTCATCAGGCATGACGGACGGCAGAGTTCGGGTGCGTAATTCCAGGTTGGGGGAAACCGCAACACCTCCACCAGAATCTAATGCGAACACAGGAGAAGAGACCAGTGGGCAGCGTTCGCAGCGGGTCTCAACCAGGGCAGCTTAGGCAATCTCTAGCTCGCGCTTCCCGGATGACTGGCGATGTGGCTGCAGCGCCAGGCATTCGTCTTCACTACAATATATATATATATATATATATATATATATAAAGTTGAGAAGCCGCGTTTATCTTAGGTTTTCTTACCCGAAAGTTCGCCCCCCCCCCCCCCTTAACTCGGAGAAGTACGAAAACTGTCCGCCTATGTCTATGCGAAGAAGGCAGTGGCGCAAAGTATTGTTTAAAAAATTGAAGGGCTCAAGAGTCTGTTACGATTGCGTTTTTGAAAGCTAGCTTTACCATCGCCTAGCAACTTCTCTTTCTAAAGTTTTTCTTTTTCTTTTTTTTTCGTGTCAATGATTTGATTCACGTAAAGGGTCTACAATACATGGATTACGGTCGAAAACGATAGGCGGGGTTTGAGAAGAACCACACCAATATTTTAAGCACTGGCAACGTCATGAACAAATAAGACAACATTCCAGAACTCAGTAAAAGGTATGGAAATAAGTGCACTACAAGTTTGATGCTATATAAAAAAGATAAAAAATACATTATAAAAAGCACATGCGTACGCACAATTTTTAATACCCGCGTACAAAACAAACTTGCGTACCCCGTGGATGAACAGCTGTTAACGAGTTATTTACAACGTAGAGCATTGTGTTCGGAGAGCTCGTTTGACAAATGAATGAGAACATAACAAGCACGCATTCGCAAATACGCCAGTTACCGTAACACGCGAAGTTCTCGGCATGCTGCGGCTACGGGCATTTTATCCCCGATACGGGACGGGCAACTTCTGAAATCCCCATAAATATCGCTCCGAATATACAGATGAACCAGCCCAGCGTTAAGCAATGGTTACATTTGCTTGATTGTGTATTTTGCTAGAACGCGAACGAGCACTATAGGAAGGCAACCTGAACACCAACTGCACGTTCCATCGGCCGTCGAGCTATGTTTTTAGCGAACACGAGCTGAAGGCCCAGTTTGCAAGTAAACGAGGTTTAAAGCAAATTCATGGACTTCAACGCAAGTTGAAGTCCATGAATTGACACGGTGAGTTCGCGAGATTCAGAACCATCGCCGCACATTTTATGCAGTTCCGTCGCTTTCCGCGCAGCATGTCCATTACCGTCGTTATCTCGGTGTCACTTGTGATATACACATGAAGAAACACACACAAATAATAACACACGAACGGAAGGCGAAATCCAGGGGGAAAATGCGTCAATTACGCAACGCGCGTTGGCAGCGCGTCGGTGGTCTGGAAGGGATATGGCCGCCGCCGCCTACTGTTGCCGGCATGCCGTGTACTGTTGCGGCACTCTGAAAACTTAAGCAAGAAATGCTTTTAGCTCCCGTTGGCGGCGACCTTCAAGTGACCTTGAGCCAAAGCAAGAGACGTTATCCGGCCACTCAAGCGAGAACATCCGACCCCTCAGACCAAAACAAAGCGAGATTATCCGGGCGACCAGTCTCCGTTGTTTTCTTGCTCCGTGGCCTTTGGTTTATTCAAAATGCAGCGCAGACAGTGCAAACGCTGTCAAAATACACGACGCCTTGATGAGCCAGTGCGGGGAACATCTTGGTCACGCGCTGTCGTCATTACTTTGTTGTCACGCCGTCATCTCCATCATCGTCATTTCTTCGTCATCGCACCGCCGTTCGTTACGCTGTTATGCTGTCTACCAAAGCATGTCGACGCTAACTTGTGTCGCCATCATCCAACACTGTTATACCGACGCCAGCCGTGTACTTAGGAAGTATTAAAAAATTAAAATCTGGGGTTTTACGTGCCAAAACCAGTTCTGATTATGAGGCACGCCGTAGTGGAGGGTTCTGGATTAGGTTTGACCACCTGGGGTTCTCTAACGTGTACTACAACTCAAGCACACGGGCGTTTTTCCATTTCGAGACCATCGAAATGCTGCCGCCGAGGCCGGGATTCGATCCCGCGACCACCTCGTGCTCAGCAGTGCGACTCCTCAGCCACTGAGCCACCGCTCAGTATTACTAATGTGTACATTTGATTTCTGCAGTACACATAACTATTCACTTCGGTTTCAAGCATCTTCGATGGTTTCTTCGAAATTTTTAGTTAATTAATAACATATTTATATATTTATGTATTCATTTACAGGAGCTTCAGGGCGAATGACATCGCTAAGCACCGATTCTGTGCGCACGCTCAGTGGCGACCTCTGGAACATCGCTGTCGATAACAGCAGGCAGCGCGTCAAGCGCCTCCTCTTCCGTTTGGAAACATGTATCACGCGAGCCCGGAGTCGCTCGCAGAATCTTTCAACCTCGGGCCGCACAAAGATTAGCAGCATAGCAGACGACCAGCGAGACGCAGCTAGTGCCAAATCGTTGCGATGCCCTGTTCCCACGTGACCAGCTGCTGTGTTAGTATGTTCGTGCAAATCAAAACTGGTTCGTACAAATCTACTATAGTAAACTTTTTAGGATACTCGGAGACTTGACAGTATCTTTCTTTAGGGTTTTGAGGTCACAGGAGCTGTATTTATCGTAAAGAAAAAGAAAATTCGAAGGTTTAATGTAAGTACAGCACAATGCGTTGGCGGGCTAGTTGGTGCGAATCCATAATTACTTGTTTAGCGCAAAAACAACGGACACGTGAAAGACGACAGGACGTCTTTCACGTGTCCGTTGTTTTTGCGCTAAACAAGTAATTATGGATTAATGTAAGTACTTTAAGTGTTTGCAGTAGCGCGCCTCCTAGTGCTTTTTTTTTCCGGAGGTCTTACCCCTGAGATGGGGCTGCGCGGCCGCGCGCGCGACCCTTCCATAACGTTTCGCGACTAATCCGTCAGGGCAGAGCGCATGCGCCGTCTGGCCGTGAAAAAGGCGGATTGGCCACCATTCTTCGGACCACCGGCAAGCTAATTTAACGATCTCGTTATGCCGTAAATAAATTTTTTTCTCTCTCTCTGTTCGTGTCGCGAATGTGCTTCGTCTTCTTTCTCATTCTTGTCATTATGTGCATCTTTTCGTGGCGCTTCTTCTCTCTCGAGGCTGGGTACACTTGCATTATGCCTGTTATTTTAATGCAACGTTTGTTGAAGCTTGACGTTCATTTCTGCGGCATCTTACCACCCAACTTCCTGCCTATATCCTACGCTGTGAGTTTCAACCACTGTCCCAGGGAAACAGCAGCTGCAGAAGAAGGAGAAGAAGAGGATCTGTGCTCACGGCTGGTCTGTAGTTTGCGCAGTCTACATAAAACGCAATTCCCGACCGAAGATGAGTGTACCTGGGAGCGTCCCGTGCGAATCACGCCAATCCGCGTCTGCTCCGCTCTCAGTAGCGTCACCAGTGTTACAAGACCCGCAAGGCAAGCCCGCCGTCTGCTCCAGAGGATTCCTGCTCGGAGCGTCGGTGGTTTTCGTCCTGCTGCTACTGGTCGCGCTTGCGGTCATGAGTGTGGCCGGCGGGGTGCTACGAGTTTCGGGAACCGAAGTGCTCGGTTGCTGCTATCGCGAGGCCCAGGCAATGCGCCAGCGGCTGAACGTCAGCGTGAACCCATGCCGCAACCTCTACCGCCACGTATGCGACTCTTTCGTCGACGATGGAGAATTTCCTGCCTTCAGGACTTTTGAGCACTATTCGGAAGCGGACTTCTACGTTTCACCTCAACACCGAGCTGGCCAGGTGATTTACACCCTCTTCCAGTCGTGTCTCGCCGCCACGGCTAACGCGCACAAGATGGGGAGCTCCACTGCTGCCGTATTAATCGACACGATAGGAGCCAAGACAGCAGTGCGAGCGCAGACGGAGCAAGACATCCTCGCATTTCTCCTGAGAATGACCGTCAAGTACGACATATGGACACATCCCACTATTGCGGTCTACGGTCGTGGAGGATTCCCAGACTTCGTCTATTTCTACGGCATGACATGGATGCATGAGTTCCTGGCAATCGTTCTGAGAGGAGCCGGGTCTCTCCTACGGTCCGTGGAAGCCGCCGAATACGCCCTGATTCGCCGTGACTCTATAGAAAGCATCAACCGCATACTGAATATCAACGTCACGTTGGAGCAAATCGAAGCTATCGAATACGACCTGAATCTGAACGAGAGTGTAGCGCACAATCTCTCGAGCTCTGAGCTCCTTGCCGAGCTCGTTCCATCTCTTACACTCGATGACTGGAAGACAATTGTGGAAAAAGTCAGCGGAGGTAACCTACCCTCAAAACTCTACCATCCGAACCTCAGTGCACTCCGGAAAACGTTTTCTGTTATTTGGATCGAAGACGGCATCCGGCAACGCTTGCTTTCTTCATAATGAATAGTGTTCAGAACACCCTGTTTGAGCTGATTCAGGGAATAACAAGTCGGTCAGACATAGGAGTGTTCGGCTTCTGTCGCCGGGTCATCAGGAGCTACCCTATTGTGAGCATTGTCGGCGCTCTCCAACGGATGATGAAAGACGAGGATCACGACGCCGTATTCCATCGCATGTTCAGCGAAATCATCGAAGCAATATCCAGGAAAGCCACTGCTGCGCTCCCATCTGCGGACCAACGAAAATTGTCTGCCTATCTGAAGCCACTTAAGATATTGTTGCCCAGCGACATCTTTCCAGTACATAGGCCGCTTCCTAATTTCACCAGCGACTATATCCGAAACCGAATTATCCTCTTCACCTCTGGTTGGGCTTATAACTCCTACAAGCCGCCACCTGGAATCTCGCCGATGATTAGTGAAGCTGCCCAATTAAGAGATATTATTGTGCGAAATAACTCTGTAGTAATCCCCGTTTTCGCCTACGGCGCCCTGAGCTTCAATAATAGGACGGAAAATCTTGTGACCATGTCCGCGGTGGGAGTGCGACTCGTCGACGCAATCTGGAGCTACGTATTGGAGAATCCCGCTTGGAGCGAAGAGGCAAAGACGATGATCTCCAATTTCAAAGCGTGCCAGAGAAATTTGACGAGCCTTGTGCCCAACCGCTACGGGTTATTTCAAGTGACGCTAACGAGCATCGGCACAGCTCTTGATGTGGCTAGAGTGCCAAACTGGCTGGACATGTTCTACGCTGGTTCGTTATGGAAGACGTCTCGGTGCCGTCTCTTTGTGTACTTGCTCGTCTATCACCACTACTGTCCAGGAGATGAGAAGTTAAAGGAAAAGCTGGCGAAGGAAGTGCAGCACATCGCCTCAGCTTTGGAGGATTTCCGCTTGGCCTTCAATTGTGCGCTTCCGAAGAGCCACGTTCCAACGTGTTCCTTAGCAAAACAGAAGTGAGACTGCGCACTTTGTGTGCGTTCCTTTGACTTTAGAAGTGCGCCGTTACACGAGTGCTTCATGATTTCGTTGTTACATCAGTACTGTGTGGAAGGCAATTAATATAACATTCGTTACGAGCTTGCACATATTTGTTGCTTCTGTAAACTGATGTCTCGTTTGTAGATGCCGCAGAAGAGGGCGCATTGATGCATGTTTGACTTGAAAGTTATTCTGTTTAGTTATAGTGGACCTGACATGCAATTATGGATAGTCTTTGTCATAATTCTGTAAAGAAGAAATGACATCGTGTAGCTAGTTTCAGGCGAAGACTATGCAGGTTCTTTGAACGTGCTAAACTTGGCCGGTTGGTATTCGTTCAGTGTGAGAAGAGCGCTGACGACGGTACAAGAGATAGAGACGTCTATGTCTTGCCTCATGGTACATACGCTGTTCGCAGTGTAGTATGTTGCTCTCGGTGGCGTTTTTTGTTCTGAATATGCTTACGAGACGCCTTATTATCTACCAAACAGCAAACATATTTACTTATCAGTCAGTAATGGGAACTTCTCTACAGAAAAGCCTGTTACATTATATGACGGTGCTTATACCCGTATTTATAACCTCTCGTTTTCTGTTCCTTAAGAACGGCACCACCCGCGGCTGTGACAGTCGGGATCTTAGTGACGTTGGTGGCAGTTACTTTGCGCTTGAGGTGCTTTTGTGCTTTTGTGTGGCTGATGTGCACTCGCCAGGTTAATTAAGGCGAAAACATTAATTGGCTCATGAGGCGGAAAATCCGGCGTTGGTGGCGTGACCAAACGATGGTACAAAAAGGTTACGAACACTCGACCTTTGGTGTTAATTAAGGAGAAGTTAAGTATGGTACAGGTAATTAAGATGGAGTTAAGGCACTGGAACCCATGACCTTTGGTGGCAGTGAAATTTAGGACATTTGGTGTTAATGAAGGCGAACATAATTAAGGCCCAGTGAACTAAGGTAGAGATAATTAAGGCTCTCGGACACGTGACCTTTGTTGGGAATCAAAACCTCGATCTTTGGTGGCAGTCGAACCCAGGATCTTACGTTGTGGCATAATGCCTAAGCATCGCGTAAGCATCAGATGTAGGCGGGCGATAGGACATTCCTACAACGAATTCAATACAACCATCTTATTTAATGCTGCACCACACAGATTATGTTGTGCTCCTGTGAAAACAGGAGCACAACTCGTTCGCAACTGTTCAGCGAGCTCCTTATTAGCACAGAAAGGCCACGATCGTTCAATGATTTGTCCTTTAATGATCTGTAATTTCTAAATTTCTATAGACATGAAAATCACTTGTAACGTCTTCTAGATCGGCTATTGTTAATTCAAGCCATGACTCCGTGTGATAGTAATTTCAGCATCTACACTGTGTTAAGAAAGTTGAGAAATTTGTGGACAATGCTGCAGCTTTATAATGCATTGTTCCTCGGTTTCGCAAGACAGAGCCTCCTTGTGCTAGGCAACACCTGCAAAACAAACCTACGCGTACTCCAGGCATTTCAAGCTAAAGCCCTAAGGACATGTCTCCGTCTTCCGAAGTGTGCGTCGACAGCGGCAACGATTGTTATAGCGCGAGATCGCCCAATATCAACGTACTTAGCCACCGAAGCTGTCAGGGCGCATATTCGGCACGTTGCCCGATTACCTTCTCACCATCTTACTTCTTTACCTGCACAAAGGCCACACACAACTTTCAGTCGTATAATTGCTGCCAATCGTACCTCGTTGCCATCGAACTACATGCCTGCAGCAAGACCATTCTCACTTTTATGGTGCCTGCACATACCTGAAATATGCCTCACCATCCCAGGAATCACGAAGAAATCTCGCATGCCGTCGTTTGCCCTGAAACAGGCCACATTAGGAATTTTACATGAGGTTCACAGTGACCGCGTACATGCTTCGGTCGATGGCTCAGTCACACCTACAAGGTCAACTGCCGCGATAGTGGTTCCAGCAAGATCCATCAAAATACAGCTAAATACGTCACATGTATCATCAACGACAGCTGCTGAACTGGTGGCCCTCCATGCGGCTCTTCATTTCATTCAGGAAAAACCATCCCATCCATGGTCAAACTTCTGCGACTCCAAGACAGCCCCCCAGAGTTTACTCTCAGCACTGCGCCATGTAACACATGAGCAGCTCGTCGTGGAGGTCAGACAAGTCCACCATCGCATAGTCGACGAGGGACACGATATAATATATCAGTGGTTGCCTAGTCACTGTGGCATACATGGCAATGATCAAGCGGACGCAGCTGCATGATCTGCCCGCGACTTCGTCAACTGCGTTGCCATTCCTCTTTCGAGAGCCGACGCAGCGAAAAAACTTTCCGTGCTTGCGCGTGAGCTAACATTGATGCAATGGAATTCCTCCGATTTCACAAGTGCACGCCTTCATGCCCTGGACCCTAATTTACAGCTCCGTATTCCGTCCGACCTTCCTCGACGTGACTGCACACTTCTAGTCTCTCTGTCTTGGAGTAGCATTTTCAAATGCGCACTCTTTTCTTATCGGAATGGCCAATAGCCCACTTTGTGATTGCTGCGGGTGAAACGAAACAATCGCGCACATTCTTTGTGAATGCCTTCGTTTCAACCCACAAAGTGCTCGTAACTAAGCTATTAATGCAAATAGCACTCATTGCCTACGTCCTCTCATCCACTATAGATCAGCTGGACAAGCGCCCAATAACGGAAAACAATACCCTTGGAAACTAGCCTACAGGAACATCAGCGCGAACTGCTCTGAAGGCACAGCCGTTTTATTTAAAGGACACCAGACTTTGTGACGAATTGTGTCTGTACACTGTGTGACGTAGGACGGGACATTCACACTGTGTGGCACTAGAACGCCTTCGCAGACTGCGTGACAGTGCCCACAGAAACAGTTCTGCTTTGGGTGTGTTTGTGGTTTCCTTTTTTTAACTTTTTTGTTTAACGCGACAGCGTTTAGGGCCCCGTGTCGCAGAAAATCCGGCGTCGGCAACCGGCGTGTGATCGCGGGTGGCGGAGAAAATCATCCAACCACATCGACCACGCAGGCCGTCCACGTGGTGCGAGGTTTTGGTGAACAAAAATTGAATTTGTCACATGACCTTTCAATAAAATTCTTGTCAACTGTCAACTGTTTCACAGTGAAATCCGTCAAAAAATGGTATTGGCGAAGCTTAAGCGTCCTCCAATTTTTTTCTCTCTCTCACCTATCGTATCCTTTTACCCTTCCCCTGGTACATAGTAGCCAACCGGAGATAATCTCTGGATTACCTCCCTGTCTTTCCTTGGCCTTTCTCTATCTCTTGAGAAAAAAAGAGACCTGGATATCTAAAAAAGATTGACCATGCTATATTATTTAATTAATTTTGAGGTAAATAATTCATTAATAATAATTCATTTATTTATACCTGAAATATCCCACTTCACGAATATTAGATGAGAGGTGGGACTTTTATGACAAGAAAAAGTTTTCAATGCACTGCTTGCAGGTGGCGGCTTGGCATTGCAATAGAGTCAGGAGAAAGGGCATAAACGTCATAACGGTTTTTACCATATATAACGGTTAATAACATAAACCTTTATGATGCCCACCTTCGAACTGGAGGGTAAAGTTAGTCACAATAAACATGTATTATCTTGAGCGAAATTGGTGATTAGACTTTTTATGGAGCTGCAGAAAGTTTGTGCATAAGCTGGCTGTGACGTAATTCGTTTTGCAGCAGACTGTGCGGTATAGTTAATTGCCGAATAAAGTACGATTACACTATCCAACTACAAGCAGAGACGCCACATCGGACTTTTGATAACTTGCTCGGGCGTAAGAACAGCCTAGATAGGCGAATATGCAGCGCCAACGTGATCTAATTGGTGGTTTGGCCGAAAAATTATAGGACGGTAAGTCAGGCCTTCTTTTGTTTGCTCGTAACTAAGCTATTAATGCAAATAGCACTCATTGCCTACGTCAGGCGTTTTGAGCCCGTCCTTCCTTCCTTCCTTCCTTCCTTCCTTCCTTCCTTCCTTCCTTCCTTCCTTCCTTCCTTCCTTCCTTCCTTCCTTCCTTCCTTCCTTCCTTCCTTCCTTTAATTCCTTCTTTCTTTCTTTTTCTTTCTTACGCCGATCCAGTGACCCGTGTCGTCTAATTAGTGACCCGGGCCACTAATTATGTGCTCGATGTGGTGATGACGTTGTGGTCGTTGCGGTGTCGTCATTCCAGCTTTGTCATGCTGTCGTAGTTACACAGTCGTCGTGCATTCGTTGTCTCACCTTCGTCGTGAGGCTGTCGTTTCGTCATCTTTCTTTTGTCAAACAGCCGTCGCTGCGCCTTCAAAGCTGTCACGGAGCGGCATATTTTCGAGAGTTCGAGTGGTTTTTGACGCCAATTAACGGCCGCCAAAAACGTGAAGCACTCACTATGCGGCGTATAATTTCGATTAGCGACTGTCACGGAGCGTCTTTTTTTGGAGAGTTTTCGAGTGGTTTTGACGCTGATTAGCGACACGCCGAATTACGGGCCTCAAAACGTGGGGTCTTCACTATGCGGCGTATAATTTCGATTCGCGACACGCCGAATTACGGGCGTCAAAAGCGTCGTGGCCTCACGGGGTGACACCTCGATTCGAGACGCGACACGCCGATTACGGACCCAGAAGTGTGCGTGTACGTCCGCGTGGTAGTGCCGGGCTCGACCTTGGCCCTTGACCTTGGGAGAGAGGAGAATCTGCCGTTCTTCGTCTATGGTGAAAGGGGTGCGGCCAAGACTTTTGGGAGGAGCCGTGAATTAATCAGGAGAACTCTGCATACCGGCAGTTCCTCTACATAGGGAACTAGGAAAAGCAGAGGCTATTTAGGCGCAGGTTTTGGGCCCCGCTGATTAGTCTAGAAGCTGAACCTATGCGCTGCTGAGAAGCCGTTGGGGGGCTAGCGCCGACCAGTATCGCCTGGGCCGCCTAGCCGCGTCGGAACTCCAAGTAACTAGTTGACCGTACGAGACGTCAAACCAGCGTCTGCAACGAAGTTCACGGTAGTTCGCCTCAAGTTAGCTCAACCTGCTTGAGGGAAGTCGTCAGATCTAGACTCCCGGGAAGCCCAGCTCAGCAATTCGCATCCACCTCGACAAGATCGGACCGCCAGCATTCTTCGGGAAAGCTTTGTGCACCGACTTCCACGGTTTATGGACTTGCTGCTGCTGCCCGGCCATGCGTATGACACCATTCATTTTATTTTGAACTTTGTTTTAGTGAAATGCTGTTAGGTGTTATTTTTGTATATTTGATCCGCGCCCTGTTTCATATGTATATGTACTGTTAATTGCTCGTATTTATTTGTCTTCATCATTGTGTGATATTAAGTTCAGGTGTGTTAGTTTGTCTTGTGTTTTTCTTATTATTTTATTTTATTAACTTGTGTATATTTATCAGTCGATAAATATCTTGTTTTTTTGTTTACTCCTGACTCTGACTCTTTTCACTGTGTTCGCTTGAGTACGGAACGACCAACTGGCTTGTCTACCCCGTCGATTGACTTCGCGCCGACGACGAATCGGGGACAGCTGTGACAAACGCCTACACAGAGACCCGGGTAGTAGAATTGCTTGGGTTATTATTAGATGTGTGGTCGGGGTCGTTGCATTGTCGTCATTCCAAGTTCGCAATCTGACTCTTGTCATGACGTCATTGTCACGCTGTCGTCGACCATCATACAGTCGTCATGCATTTGTTGTCATACCGTCGGTCTTTTAATCATCGTCACTCCAGCTTCGTCATTTGACTCTCGCCATGCCGTCGTCGTCAGAAAAGCAATTAGGATAGGATATGAATAAACTTTATTTGTCCAACGGTTATGTGTGTTGGTGCCCGGGGCTAGGCTGCCAGGGGTCCATCGCCGTAGAATAATCTTTCGAGATCCTCGGCAATGGCCCTGGCCTGCTGGACCGCCCACTCCTGGTCCTCGGGTGCCTCGCTGAGGAGGGCGACTTGCCATCTCTCATGAATCGTACGCACGTACTTTCACGTTATACGAAACATCGCGGCGACGACGATGGCAGAAATGCGCCTGTAGGGTCCACATAATTGCTCTCACAATTATGTAGGAATGGCACCCATACGCTTGCGCGTAACCCGCATTCACGAAGTCAAACGTTACTGTAATTTATTTCTCTTTCTCAAAACTTCTCTATCTACTTTGTACCGCTCCCTATGCCTTTAACGGATCCGGCAGCCATGCAGCAAAGCCATACAGCAACGCTTACATGGTAGCGACACCTTGTGACCATTTGTCCAACTCCAACAAGTTTGAAACGTTTTCGTGTTGCTCGACTGTTCTCTTCGAAGAAAAATCGTAAAAAAACTGCATTTTAACGATTATGTCGCGACCGACGCTTTATTGACCCTTTTCGCGGAGCAGTTTGTTTTAAAGAAACGAGATGGCGCTCACGGCGGCGCGCCATACCTCTCCTCAGCGACCGCGCACGAATACGGAGCCATTACCGCTTCTACCTTGCTTCTGTGCGATCAGCTGTCGGAAATGCAACTGAGTTTTCGCTAACACACTGTGCTCCAATCATGCTAGATTGAATCATGTGGATTGAAGACATGTGCAGTAGTTGGCTGGAAAAATAGTGACTGGTATGTTAAGAAATAGAATGAATCTGTGTGGCCAAGTTCGCGGACCGCTGCTGTAACTGTCCGAACGTGTTACCGGCACTTCGTGATGCACGGCTTTCCTCGAGGATACAGAAATTTGCTCATCCGCCAGCCTTGTATCGCTAACCTTCAAAGAAAGGGCTTCATTTCCAGAACGTCGGCAAGAGTGAGTACCACTCGTTAAACAATGACAAAGGGGGTAGCGCTGCTTCCTGTCATAGTAAGTTTCGCGCACGTTATCTATATACATCTGTCCCAAATGGCAGGAAAACATAGGCCCACTCTATCGCCGACGTATCAAGAATAAGGGAATGGGCACACTCTTGAATATGTACACTGTATACGCACAATAAATGACTGTCTACACCGATGGCGCACGGATGGTCGAAGCTGAATGTTTTGTGGCGGTCCACAAGAGTAAGCGAGTTACTAGCCGTAATATATATTTGCTACCAGGTATTACAATGTACAAAAAAGCTACGTTTCAAGCATTGTGCGCAGCAAGAACAAATCTATCGGAACTGAGCACACCCGCGAGCGATTAAGCAGAAAATAATCAGATAGTGGCCGCACCGAGGAACTTCACTGAGTCAGAAACTGACAAGCCACTGCTTCAAAATAGTTGTCGAATAAAGAACAAAGAGCAAAACACACTAATCCTGACTGAATTCATAATCGGAAAGCTGGGATAGCTTGGAATACATATTTAGCCCCGCTTTTAGAACAAGCACCATATAGGCTGCTTGCGCCGTTTGGACATAGCTTAATCGGCTCCGAAAGCGCTTTTGCAAGTTCTCTGAAGCTGTGATCAATGCTTCGTGTCTAAGATATATCCGAAAACAGAGTTTTTTTTTGTAAGCCGCGCCGGCGTCATACACTTCCATTGTAAGCAAGGAGGCAACGGAGGCAGTTGAGGCAAGCAATGGACGCGTCACCACGTGATCAAACATGGCAGCGCCCACGGGATCGCCGCGAAAAGGGTCAATACCAATTAGGCAGAATGTACGAGAGAGAGAGAGAGAGAGGAAGAATATATAAACTTTATTTAAAGAGCCGGTACTTTGCAGAGAGAGAGAGAGAGAGAGAAATCACTTTATTTTACGATAAAAAAGTTGTCGCAGTTTCACCTGAAAGGTGAAGCATCAATTGCGATAGCAAACTTGAAGAGAGCTATACGGAGTAATGATAGCAGCTTTATCAGCCGTATAAATTTGGACATGCAGCAGCACCGGCAAGACGCAGAACTGTTGTCGACGCCGTCGGCGTTTTGCCCGCGTTCGCTCAAAATGCGTGCGGCGTTGGTGACTGTTGCCGGAGCCTCTGATATAAATAGGCACTTGGTGCCGCAGCTAAACGTCGCCTCCCTTCCCTCCCCCTCCCCCCACGGCCTTTCGTGCGTCGGAAGAAGGCACGTTTGCTCTACATATATGGTGATTGTAGAGGAGGAAAGAGACGCCTACTTCTGCAGCCCTTAAGGGAGCACTCATCATCATCATCATCATCATCACAGAGCAGAACGCGCGTTTGTTCTCCGCCGTGCGTTCACTCCCCGTGAAAGCGCGCGTCCCTCGCGCCCTTTCACTCGCACATACAGCGTTCGGCGCGCGGCGACGATTTCATCTCCATTGACGTCATACGGAACCTCACGGCGACGGCGACGCCGACGGCAGAAATCTGCTTTTGAGTGTCCATATAATTGCTATCGCAATAAAATCCATCGATGCCCTCAGTTCAGGGCGTCGCTTGCGGCGTGCTTCAGCGCTAGGCCGATGAAGTCCGCAACGAATCGTTGGTCGTGAAGGGTGGTTGCGGCGGTCAGCTACTCGGCGGAAGAGATCGGGATATAGGAGGTCACTTCAATAATAGCTCTGCGTCCTCTCGGGTTCAACTCTGTTGTACTGGATAGCGCTACCAGCGTTGCTGCCGCTGTTCACCTCTTCGGTAACCAGGTATCCCGCAAAAGGTAATACGTTTACGTACAATATAAAGCTCTCAAGCCGATGGGTATCACTAGTAGCGGGCGCAATAAGAAAAAAAAAAATTGGAGGACGCTTAAGCTTCGCCTTTAAGAGTGGAACGCGATAGCATTCAAAGATCCCTTACTGTCAGGCTTCACTTAACTACAGCTTTTTCCCCCCTCCAATTTCGCCCCCGCATGCGGCTGCCGAGGAGGCGAGCGCCATCTGGATAATGATATTACAAGGTACACCGACCGGGGCGCGCCGCTGTATGAGCGGTAGAAATGCTGGAAAAGGGGTTTGTATTTGAGTTTACGCGTAACAGAATTATGTTTTCTGGTATACTCAAATTACAATCTGACGCTATCATACCTGTGAGTTGTGGTAAAGTCGTACTTTACGGTTTATATGACGCATTTTACTTCGAGAAATCCAATGATTTCACCAGCGCCTCTGCGCCACGCGGAGAGCCTGTGTATTCCGTGTGGTTCGGGATAATATACTTGGATGCGGGCGCCGCTCGTCGAGAGCCACGCTGAAGCCGGATTTTCCGCGACGCGAGACCCTTAATACTATTGCGTGAAAACGCTCTCCGGTGAGGGAATTTTTGTAGGTACGGACTGTGGAGCGGCGGAATCCGGAGTAGTCTTTTCCTGCCGGCGACCAGATTTACTCGGAACTGCTTGAAAAGTGGCCTCCATTTGCTCGCGTTGGTCTCGACGACACCTACGAGGCTGCTGCAAGCTTTCGTTCGAGCACCCTCCGAATAATTCTCAGTGTTCTTGTTGGCTAAGCGCGAAGTACAATAATCTTTTACACCGTGAGGACTGTTCCTCAGTAGATAAAAGCGACCACGGTTGCCAAATATCCATTATTACGAACCTCTCTATGTGAAGGACGTAGTGAATATGGTCCCTGATTTTCACGCCGGGAAATGGACATTAGATTGTTGCGTGACATCCCCCTCGCGCACTCAGGGCCTGGCGAATTCTTGGAAATTCATACGGTGATGCGCATTTATTTATTTATTTATTTATTTATTTATTTATTTATTTATTTATTTATTTATTTATTTATTTATTTATTTATTTATTTATTTATTTATTTGTAATGGTGTTAACAAGTACAGCATGTTGCCGCCTCCCCCAGAGCGTTCATTTGGCCATTTAATGAAGGAGGATGATAGGTGTAGTGATACCTTTCAGCTACCAAATGCGGGCAGTCACTTGCAATAATAAAAAAAAAGCTGCAAAATAAATTATGCACATTTCTCACAGTCTAACATATAGATTGCAAAAGCCGTCATCTGTTGTTCAAGTGCATTTCACAGATACTTCCCCATCAAATCCCGGTCACGGCGGCCGCATTTCGATGGGGACGAAATGCAAAAACGCCTGTGTCCCGTACATTGGGGGCACGTTAAAGATCCCCTGGTGGTCAAAATTAATCCAGAGTCCCCCACTACGGCGTGCCTCATAACCAAATCGTGGTTTTGGCAGGTAAAAACCCCTGAATTCACAGATACTTCCCGAATAGTCACTCCCAAAAATCGAAGAAAAAAAAAAGAGGTTTCGCGCACATTCTTTCAATGCCAGACGAAGTTCATGAGACATAATCTCGGTCAAATACACAAGTGAAATCATTATCACATCAAACGAAGACAACTAGAATATAATAAACAGGCGAGTTTAGCCCGATGCCTCGACACTGGCAACTGCTCCTCCTGAGCGGCTCTTGCAGTGTCACTACGGTGCGTTGCCTTATGTCTCGCGAACGTATCTCCCTTAGGAATGCACGAAAAAGACGTTAAGTAATGAGCGCTTTGAATACCATGAGCATGCCTTCAGCTGCAGTGCATTCTTGGAACATGACGGCTATGCAATGTGCTCTGCGAAGGCTCTTCTGATTATCTTGTGAAATGGAGGCTTCAAAAGAGACCCGTACTTTTTCTCGATATCGTATCAGTGTGCGTATGTGTGTGCGCACACACACACACGCACGCACACGCACACACACGCGCACACACACACAGAGAGAGGGAGAGAGAGAGAGAGACGTGCACGTACAAGCCTTTGACGTAAATCATGTAGGCCTATACGTGTTCACTAATAACTAAGTGAGGAACTTCGGTTGCTCCTGTAGCTGTAGAATGGCTGCCGTCTGCTGTTTCGTTGGGTTCACACCGCGCATAATAGAGTCTGCCCCGCAACAGATGTTTGCTCTGTGTTGTGACTGAGCACAGATGCACGAGAGAGAGGCGTATTCTTCTGTTCAGGGCGCGATCCTGAGCGCTCATTTTGTTAAACGAAAAAAATGCCGAAGTGCTATGGTTTCATTTCACTATGCACGATGTACAAGGTTCGCTGTTTGACGTATACAACTGGATGTGGCTATAGTTATCCGTTCCGATTGAGGGCGGCAAGGAACGCTGTTTCACACAAGGATTAGAAGAGGCTTTCGGGCTGGGGAGTGCCGCCGGTGACAGCAATACGCAAGTATAAGTCATTCGTACTGAGGCATGCGCAGAGTCGTTGAAAATGCATCGCAAGTTACACGGTCTTGTAAAATAAGTCGGAAAAGGTATACTGGCGGAAAAGGTATACGTCCACACTGGCGATGGACTACGCCCGCCACACTTTTGCGACGAGCCGCGGTGACGACAAATCGGGCAGCGCGAAAGCTGGCGAGCAGCGAAGTATTCCTGCCGGGACGCCCAATAGGTCGGGAAGCTGTTAGTTTTAGAACATTGTTCGGACGCAAACGTAAACGCTTTGAGTTTGTCCTCACTGCGGACGCTCGGTGCGCTATTCTGTTTATGTGGCTTAGAACGTACGCTGGCGTCCTTCAAGGCTACTGATGCAAAAAATACAGGAATTAGAAAGGCGTCGTTACTCGAACTACCTTTGTAGTCAGTGATAGAGAATGAATGCAGGATACGCTCCAGTCACAAGGGCGTGCTGCGCCTGCTGTTGTTGGACCCATAAAATAGTTGCCTTGCAGGTCACACAAGCGGTCGACGCAGGCACAACGAGATAGAAGAGTCAGTGGTTCAGCAACGACCGCACTGTGTTAAAGTAATTGGGAAACGCTATAAAGGAATGAGAAGGGGGCAATATTGAGAGAAATTCGGCGCTGATAGTTGGTACCTGGAACATCAATTCATTTGGCCACAGTGTTTTAGGACGTAATTCTCAAAACTTCTGCTAAACGAACGATTTATGCTGAAGGCACGTGACTGGAATGCCGCTGCCTGGACATGTGTCCTAAAATGAGAAAGGTATAGAATAATAATTAGAAAAACTGTCAGCCCTTCCACTGGGGTGGAGATGGAAGAACAGCGAAGCTGTACTATGGTGGAAATTATGCATTTTCAATTATGACTATTAGGATGTGATGGTGTAATTGGTTTTTTGAACTATTACAGAATGAGAAATATATATGATCTGGTGTTTTTCATTTATTTAGTGACCACAGGGATCATGGCCTTATGGTCGCTACGGTACATTGCCATAGGGCGTACGGCAAAGGTTGGCACGTTCTTCATAAACACGTCACCAACGCCGCGCGCGTTCGGTGCGAATGCGGGCAAAACGCCGCTGCCGTCGACAACAGTTCTGCACGTTGCTGACGTGCGCTGTCAAAACGCTGGCGTGAGCGAGCGCGCCAGCAGCAGCGAGCGAATGTTCATGCGGTCTATCGCTTCAACGGAAACTGAGCGGCGAAAGCACAGTGCATGCAATGGTAGGAGCGGTGTTGCAGATCGCTTTCAAGATACGGTGCGCCTAACTGCCCGTCGCCGCGCAAAGTACAAGTACGCAGTTAATTGCTCGCAGAGCAAAAGCCGCACTCCCTCCCTCTCGCGCTGCCTTCCCGCATTCCTCCTTTCGCGTGGGTGATTGAGTCGCCAGTTCCCCTTGCGCACGGTCGCAAGATACGCATTTGGTGCCGCAGGTAAACGTCGCCTCCCCTCCCTCCCTCACGTCCCCCCACGGCCTTTCGCGCGACGGAAGAAGTCGCGTTTGTTCTCCGCCGTGCGTTCTCTCCCCGTGAAAGCGCGCGTCCCTTGCGCGATTTCACTCGCACATACAGAATACGGCCAATGAGAGTTTTTTTTTCTACACGCGGACATGACCATTGGAAACTGAGCCCTTAACAGCTTCGCTGTAAAAATTAATTACATAATATTAAACTGCAGTTTGTCTTCCACGTAATGTTTACCAACCGATCTGACGAAATAGCGCTATCAGCCACTGGCGATATTTAATTTAGGTTCTTCTTCAAAAAGAAAATCACCTGTATTAGTGTGGCACTATTTCCGTGTTACATTCATTGCAAATGTCCCCGCGATCTGTCAAAACCTGGTGCGTTCCTAACACTGCATCGCTTCTTGTGACAACACCAGTCAACATTGTTTTGTTTTGTTTTAGCCATGTGAAGCGGCGCATCCCGCTATGGGGCTTATACGTCCATGTGCGGCGGCGAGGAAGGGTAGGCGTCTGATTTTGTTGATAGTTGTTTTCAGCTTTATTCTCGCTAACGTTTAGAGACAGCTGTGAGGAGAGAGTACTTCGGGAAACAAAAGCGATTGTGTCGTGCTTTCTTAGTTTTCCGTCAGCGCAGGTAACATAAAGAAATGCGCTTTTCAAACTGTTTTCATTGCGATGATGGCAAAATAAAAGAGGCAGACGATAAAAAATCGAAGCCTCTCACGCGTGTTCATCGCGGTTGTGGGTGAGAAGACGACGTGTGCAAATATTGCTGGGGCCTCATTTTTCACCACTTCTTGCGAGCAGGTGAACGATGTAAATTCACGGTGTGCATTCCTGTTTTTCTTGTGGGGTACTCGCAACGAGCTTTTTGCTTCAGCTGCCTTGTGATCCAACAAAACAGGCCACAAGGTCCCACGACGGTGCATGTGTGAATTTACCAGCGTTGCCGTCTTAATGTTTAGCACTGCCAGGCACCGATTAACGATTATTCAATCTTCCTGCTAGTATTGCTTTCATCTCAACATGCAATTTCCCCTTCAACAGCGCTTACTCTATAACAGTCCTGGAAATTAATTTTTAACCATAACTTGCAATAATCCACCCATATCTTGGCCAATCCCCCAAAGTGGGTATGAGCCACACGTTCGATGGGCAACAACAAAAGGCACCAAGCTTGTTTCTTCAAAGCCGCGAGTGCGTGTTTTGTGTTCCTGCGTAAGACAGGAGATGTGACGCCAGGTTGCCGCCCAAACACAATGGCCAACGACAAGGATACATGCGGAGGATCTCGGAGCAAGTGACGCCGCTTCTTTTTATTTCAATCAATTCGAACGGGTACTTAGCAGCAGAGCACCGTTTCTAGCTCTGCATTCCACCGTACTTTGAGATCGCTTTTATGCTGTTTTCTCAGTCATCCGAGCTTTTGGGAGAGAAGGTTAACAATCATCTAAGTCAAGACAACCGCAATAGCTCAATGCTGAATAGCTCAACCGCAATACCTAGCTTTCCACAGAGGCATACAAAGTGACTGATAGTGCAACTTGTGAAGTTGGCGCTTTTGATGCTGACAGGTCTGTTTGCACGAAGCTTGTGAAAGCACGATTATAACGTACCTTCCTTCGACCTGTTATTCTTTAGTAACGACACTCAGGCAGGGATGTAACAGGGCTTCTGTATTTAGGGTGTCATCGCGCCTTGGTCATCAAGCAGTAATTGCCGCGGAAATGCATGATCCTTCTGCACTCATAAACTGCGGACGTCTGGTACGACGTCCGTTTTGCATTGGCACTGCAGTTGTACAGACGCTACGCCAAACTAACCGGATGCAAGCCAAGTAACACTTAACAATCTTTTGGGCTGTAATGAGCTGGTGACCACGCAAATTACCACAAAAACATGGAGGGCGCCTAAGCACTTCATATGAGTTGTGAATGCGCGAAAGCATTATTGTCCAATTGAAAGCCGCTGACCGGTCCTTCTAGGTTTGCAGCTGCGAGTAATGTACCATAGCGGTGTGTACTGCTCGAGCCAGCAAGCGGCAGCAGCCTGCGGTGCCCAACGCCGCATGCCACCGACGTCCTGCTCGACGAGAGACCGAGGAAGCCGCAGCGGCCACAAGGCCGGCATGCGCGCGCAACAGCTAAGCCAAGTGGGGGTGAGAGAGACGGCGGCACCCACACGCGCGCGTCACGCGGCCGCCTCGCCGACGACAACCCGTCGCGCCCCGCGGGGTCGTGTCGCTGTATCTGTTCCGCCGAGGCGCCCTGGTGACGTGGCGTCGCGGTGATGCTCTCTCCCTTCCCGCAGCACCTGACGCGCTGTCGAATCCGCAGGTGTTCCGATTCGCCCACTCTGGTACGTCGAGGCGTTCTCGTGACGTGGCGTCGCATCTAATGAGAATTTAGGTGCCCTTTCGCTGCTACAGACGCCGGCTTTCTCGCTCAATGGGCCATTTGATGCTTTCGCATCAATAAGCCAAAGATGACTGTTTTTGGACTATTCGCACTTTGCACCGTCAGTACACAAGCAAAAAAAAAGGTGTGTGTCATTTCACTTTACCCTCGCGATAATTATTTCGTCACTTTATTCTATTCTGCCGCTAAAACCTTTACGGTTCACTTTCTCGACACACTGCAATAAGAGAAACTGCACCAGTGTGTTATACGCCGCACGGTCATTGTATGTTCATTTGCCTGAGAGACTGCCCTTCGCTGAAGCGTGACCAGAAGTGGTGCTATACACTAAGCCTTGACAAAACTTCTAGAAAGCACTAATTACGGTGATTCACCCTGAGCTTCTTGCTTTGCTAATCGGCCGTGTCACGCTGACTATGCCGGTTCTGTTATATCGCAGAAGCTAAGCAGCCATTGTGCTTGAATAATTCTTCTGCAGCCAAATTATTCAGGTGGCCGTATAAGAGCAAAATAAGTGTCCGCGGCAGGACATGGTATCGCTCCGAACTTTAATCAGCTTATTGTTTTTCGTTTTTAGTTAATGCTATATGTAATGACTAGCTGCAATGATTCGCGAAGCGTCTCGTATGTTAACCGTCACACGTGCCTTCGAGATGGGCGCATGGCTTGCATTTTACTTGCGATGTTTGGTTATGCTTAGCGTTCGCACTTATTCACTTCATCTTGATTAAAGCATTTTTTTGTGTCATAAGTCTAATCACACGCTAAAAATGCTGGAAGAGAGGCTAGAATGCGCGCCAAAATCTCGGAGGTAACTGGCGTCATTCACCAAATGCCTGCTAGGACGGCGGTCACAAATAATGCTCCAGCAGAGGCATATGTGCCGAGGAGCCACATACAGGGGTCCCAGCTAAGGTTAGCCAAGCTGTCAAGAAAAGCAGGTGCAATATACGATTATGAGACATGCGTTGTGCAGTCTTGAGTCCTCTTCCGCCGTGCACCAGGATAATTTTTTTCGTGATAATTATTCGATCAATTAGAGAAGAACAATCGAACATTTTTTAAAGTTTTGAATTCAGGGCACGCATTTAGATGGGGAAATCTGTTATTGTGTCCTAAAACATCCCTTTCAGTCGCTTTCACCGCGCTATGTCCTGCGCAGTTACTTTATCCTCATTTTACTCGTAGCGCGCTAAATACGAAGAATACCGCGTGATTGTACGGCCGCGCGCCTAGATACCGGCCAGCTGTCTTAAACGTGGTTTTAAGGAACTAACTCCGCTCATTGTCCGACTCGGCAACCACACGAAAGTGGCAAGCTGCCCGTGTTGGCTTTCGCTGATCGCGAGCTGCGCGTTCCGGGCGACGTTCCCAGCTTACGCAAAAAGCACGCCACATACGACTTTGCTCTCCAGACCAAACACAGAAGATGCGCGAAGACGCCTAGTATCTGCACCTTGCTAGCTCAATTTCGTCAACGCACACTTGAAGCGGCGATGGATGAGCAGGAGCGGTGTACACGCCAGCGGCAGTGTATGCAAGAGCGACCCGAAAACTCTATTGAACGTTCTTCCAGTCACCAGCTCCATGGAAAGAGCCCTTATACGAAGTTCCTCTTTTTTAGGGGCGTAGCTCCTCTTAGTCTAACCTTGTCACGTCTCCGTTGTCCGGCGTATCTCCCGGCAGCAACACTACATTTGCTAGTAGGTACAGCGTTTGACCGCTGGCGCCACGCTGCGCCGCTCGCACGTACCGCGTTTCTAGGTGGTTCCGTTCACCGAGGGCGCTCGAACGCAATGATATGGTTTGCACGAATGCAACCCTTGGAAGCGTGGCTGTATGGCTGAGTGGCTACGGCGCTCCCTTTGGGAACATGCGTACGCTGGTTGGAATCCCGCCCAGGCTAGAATTTTTCTTTTAATATCACGCTTTTCTTTTTTTTCTCTCTGTTTGCCAGCGTGGTCGTTTGAACCCCGGTGCCACGGCGGCAGCCGTGGTACCGGGCTCCGACGCGAAGCGGCGGTCGTTGGGGTGTTGCGGAGCGCAGCGTAGCAACACCCCAAATAAAAAAAATACTGCTCCAGTCAGGTAGACTGCTCCCTCCCTGATAGTGAGATTATATTTGGATCATCAAAACATACCCAGAGAGGACCCAGAGAGGCTCCATATCCTTGGGATGGCATCCCAAGGATATGATGCGTTTATAATACCACCGATCCCAACAGCAGGCTAGTCACCACCAGCCCAGCGTTTTCTCCGTCAACGCCTCCTCCGTTCCAACGGCGGTGGCTAGAAACATGGTACGCGCGAGCGGCGCAGCGTGGCGCCAGCGGTCAAACGCTGTACTTACTAGCAATTGTAAATACGCCTCCCGGCAGTAAACGGTAGTATATCCCGTATAATGCAATAGATGGCGCTGTCTCATAGAAGTACATACAAACTGCAGTTCAGGGACGATATTCTAGATGGCGCTGTACACAATCTGTGTCGTCATCACCATTTCTCGTCTCATTTCCTAGATGGCGTTGGTCCAATACAATTGTGTGCAATATGGCGCTTGTGTGAATCGACACTAGATGGCGCTGGAAGTGCCGCTGCTGGCTTCACTCTCTCGAGTGAAGCCGAACAGGACGGTCGTGGCCGAGTGGAGCTCAGCGCAGCAGGAGCAGTGAATAAGTTCAATTTTTGTTTATTCTTATTTGGTTGATAGAAGTGTTAGGGTACCCGAGCTATCTATATATATTGTTTTCCATGCTTTTTTAGTTTCTTGGTTAGTTTGGTAGGACGTTAGTAGGTAGCGAATAGTTCAATTTGTTGAATTTTTTTTGGAAGCGGGTTGTGGCGCACGTGTTGCATGGTGAAAGCAGTGTAAAGCGGCAGTTTTAAACCACGTTAGGGAAGCTAGCGGAGGTAGCCGGATAGCGAGTTTGCCTTACGGCTTACCGTGGGGCCTTGTTCAGGTATTTTATTGGGCTTTCTCGTTAGGTGGACGGGTGGACAATGGCGCGGCAGGCTAGGAAGGACAGGGGTGATGACGAGCTGGTGCAGTGCGAGGAGTGCAAACGTTGGTGTTATTTGGACGAGACGCACTTCGCCAGTTTAGCCGACGCTGAGGAGGCTAGCTTCGCGTGCAGGTCGTGTGAAGGATTTAAGGGAGCTGTGCGGCGGATGGAAGGGGAATGGGCAGCCAGTGTGGAAGAGCTCAAAGGGGAGCTGAAGGTGGAGCGAGAGCGGCGAATTGAGCTCGAAACTCGGATCGGCGAGTTGCTTCACAGGGAGGGGGCCGAGGCCGTCCTGGTAAAGCGAATAGCTGGCGAGCTACAAGAAGAACGGGAAAAGCGGGCCGTGCTGGAAGAGCGGGTGGAGGCGCTAATGGTACAGGCGGCGCGTAATCCCGGGTCAGCTCAGGCGGGCGGCGGGGACAGCGCGGAGACTCAGGCAGAGGCATGCCATGAGAGCAGGGAGGGACGCCTAGGGGCCGTTGAACAGCAGGCGAGAGCCGGCGGCAACACGGCGGTTGCCACAACTCTACAGCGAGGTAGTGCGGCAGGCTTCGGGTGGGAAGGGACTGAACGGCAGGGAGCACATCGTCACGTGTCAGTGGCGCAGGGCGGGTGGAGAACCAGCTAGCGCGAACTGGAGGACGACAATCGCAGGCGGGAGGCAAACGTGTAGAGCGAAGGGTCCTAGTGGTGGGGGACTCCAACGTAGCTATAGGTTAAGGAGGGCGTCCTTACAACAGTGAAGGCAGACGGGCGGGTGAGGGTGGAGGCCCAGTCAGGGAAGTGCATGGTTGACGCAATGGTAAAAGCTCAGAAGGTGGTATCAGACAACCTCGAGCATGAACATCTGGTCGTTATCCATGCTGGTCTCAACGATGTGCTGAAGGGAAGGAGCCAGAACCTAAACGGACAGTTAGAGGTTGGGTTGCGTAAACTCAGAGAAACCTCTGCGAATGCGCATGTGACCATATGCACAATCCCACATGTCCGGGGCCAGGCTAGCGAGATGGAATGGAAGGTGCTTGAGGCTAACCGGGTCATTAGGGGTCTGAGCAGACCACTTGCGTACGGCACAATGGAGGTAAACCGGGAAGTGTACGAGTCTGGCTCCCACCCTTTTGCACAGGATAGCATTCACTACAGTGGTGCCACGGGCGGGAGCGTAGGTAGTAGGATAGGGCGCCAAGCTACGGCTTTTTTGGGGGGACCCAGAGCCCTAAGACCACCAGTGTAGATGAAGACGGACCCAGAGAGGCTCCAAGATTCAAGAAACGTAGAATCGGTAGAAGAAATAGACGTAAGCACCAGGGGCAAGGTCATTCTGACATAGGGTACATTAACATGCAAGGTGGCAGGAATAGGCTGAAGTGGGAGGAGATAGACGAGCAACTAAGGCAAGAAAAGCTGATGGTATACGGGTTTGTGGAGACACATCTTAGGGACATGGAGCAACCTCCCTGTAATCCTGACTATGCATGGGAATATTGCAATAGAACAGAGGGCAGCAGAAAAGGGGGTGGAATTGGTGCATTCATTCATAAAAGTATGAACTGGCAAAGGGTCAAACAGGAATGCAAGGAGCATTTATGGCTAAAAGGGAAAGTTGCAGGAGAGCAGACACTCCTTGGCTTTGTATACCTGTGGACAGGAGCAAATGCCAAAGAGGAAAACAAAAAAATGCTGGAATGCATATCAAGTGACATTAATGAGCTAGGAGAAGGGTGCGAGATTATTATACTAGGAGATATGAACGCACACATAGAAGACATGGACGGGTACACAGACTCAACAGGCAACATGATTGCTGGATATGTGTGAAATGCATGACTTAGTTGTATGCAACAGTACTGAGAAGTGTGAAGGGCACATAACATGGGAGGTAGGGAGCCTGCAGTCGACGATAGATTATGCACTAATGTCACATAGGATGCACGATAGGCTAAATGTAATGAGCATAGATGAATATGGCTCCAGAAGTCTAGGTAGTGATCACAAACGTATTAAGGTGAGTTTTAGAAGGGAAATGAAAGTAGGTAGGAGGCAAGATGAACAACCAGGTGGGATATTTTACTCGGAAAAGCAGCTTGAAATAGCAACCCAGCAAATTGAGGAAGTAATTTCAGAGGATACAAAAACAGAATGGACATATGCAAATTTAACAGGACTATTTGAGCTAGAGCTTACTAAGGTACGAGTCAGGACAAAAGGGAACAGAAGACGTAAACCCAAGAGCTGGTGGGATGAGGAGGTTAAGAAGGCCATAGAGAAACGTCAGGAAGCATCCAGGGAACACAGATATTCAAAGCAGAGGGGTGAACCAGAAGCTGATGTAGGCAGAAAATGGAATAACTTCTTAAGCTGTAGAAGGGAAGCATCCAATTTGATCAATGAGAAGATCAGAAGAAAGGGGAGCCAATGGTTGTCAGAAGTAAACAAAAAGGATAGAAAAGCAGCGAAGAAATTTTGGAAACATCTCAACTCCTTGAGTAATAAGACTAGCCTAGAGCAGAGGTTTATAGTTACAGCTCAAGGTGTTCGACTAGAGGGAGATGAGGCAATGGAACATATAAGAACAATGATGACAGAAAAATTTAAAGAACGAAACATAGCATGTGCTCAATCAGGTGAGGATGGACTAGTCAGTGCAGTGGCTCCACTGGCACAAAGCGAGTGGGAAAGGGCAGAGAAGAGGGTTCCTAGTAGCACGTCGACAGGTCCTGATGGCATCCCAATTATGTTGATAAAGACATTGGGCCCAAAATCTAAGAAAGCATTAAGAGAGGCAGTGAGCAAAATGATAATGGACGGTAAAGCCCCCGACGGGTGGAGACTGAGCAGGATGAGCATGATATATAAGGGAAAGGGGGACAAAGCCGACATAAACAACTACCGTCCCATAACAGTGACGTCAGTGGTTTACAGGGTGGTGATGCAGATTATAAAGGACAGACTGCAGGCATGGGTGGAGAGCGAGGAGGTGCTGGGGGAACTACAAAATGGGTTCCGAAAACAAAGAAGGTTAGAAGATAATCTGTTCTCATTGACACAGTGTATTGAAATAGCAGAAAAGGAACACAGGCCCCTATGGCTTGCCTTTCTGGATATCAAGGGAGCCTATGACAGTGTAATCCAAAAGGATTTGTGGGACATACTGGGCACTCTAGAGGTGGAAGATGGAGTAAGAAATCTTTTAAAAGATATCTATAAAAGTAACAGGGTGCTTATAAAATGGGAAAACAAGGTATCTGGGCCTATAGAGATACAGCAGGGGCTTAGGCAGGGGTGCCCTCTGTCACCTCTGTTGTTCATGCTGTATTTACAAGGATTAGAGAAAAAATTAGAGAGGAGCGGACTTGGCTTCAACCTTTCCTATTTCAAGCAGGGAGAATGGATTAAACAGTCATTACCAGGACTGATGTATGCAGGATGACATTGTACTTATGGCTGACAGCAAGGAAGACTTGCAGAGATTAATGGACATCTGTGGTAAAGAGGGAGATAGCTTAGGTTTGAAGTTTAGTAAAGAAAAATCGGCAGTCATGACTTTTAATGATAATCAGGGCAGCGAGCATAGGATACAGGAGGTTACGCTGGAGGTGGTGGATAAGTACAAATATCTTGGAGTGTGGATAAACAATGGGGCTGAGTACCTAACGGAACATGAAAAATATGTGACGGCTAAAGGTAGCAGAAATGCAGCTGTGATGAAAAATAGGGCACTGTGGAATTACAATAGGTACGAAGTGGTGAGAGGGATTTGGAAAGGGGTGATGGTCCCTAGTTTGACTTTCGGCAATGCGGTCCTGTGCATGAGATCAGAGGTTCGAGCAAGGTTGGAAGTTAAGCAGCGAGGGGTAGGTAGACTGGCTCTGGGAGCACACGGAAATACACCAAATCAGGGGGTACAGGGTGACATGGGATGGACGTCATTCGAGGGCAGGGAAGCCAGCAGCAAGATAGAATTTGAGGAGCGATTGAGAGAAATGGCAGAAAAGCGGTGGGCAAGGAGAGTTTTCAGTTATTTGTACATGAGGAATGTTGATACAAAATGGAGGAAGCTGACCAGAAAACTGTCAATCAAATATTTGGACTGCAGGAGGGGTGCAAACCAGGAAACAGCGGTTAAGAAAAAGGTTAAGGAAACAGAGAGGGGTCTGTGGAAAACAGGGATGCAGACGAAATCAGCACTGGGAACATACCGAACTTTCAAGCAAGAAATTGCCAAAGAAAATATCTACGATAATTCTAGGGGAAGCTCTTTGTTGTTTGAAGCCAGGACGGGAGTATTGCGGACTAAGATGTACCGAGTCAAGTACCAAGGTATAGACACGTTGTGCTGTGCGTGTGGAGAAGAAGAGGAGACGGCTGAACACCTCATACTTTTCTGTAAGGGCTTAACCCTACAGTGCAAGGCAACGGGGCTGATTTTTTCAAAGCATTGGGGTTTAGGGACAGTGAAGGCAAAATAGACTTTAAGCGGGTAGAAATAACCAAACAGAGGTTATCTGATTGGTGGATAAAATTCAAGGCAGGGGTGAAATTTCACCCACCACAAAGTACAAATATGTTAATAGCCATGGCTAGGTGGCGTATGCCACCGCCCGATTTAAAGGGTTCAGCCTCATCCATCCATCCATCCATCCATACCTCTCTTCAGCGACCGCGCACGAAAACGAAACCGTTACCGCTTCTACCTTGCTTCTGTGCGATCAGTTTTTGGAAATGCAACTGAGTTTTCGCTAACACACTGTGCTCCAATCATGCTAGATTGAATCATGTGGATTGAAGACATGTGCAGCAGTTGGCTGCAAAAATAGTGACTGGCATGTTAAGAAATAGAATGAATCTGTGTGGCCAAGTTCGCGGACCGCTGCTGCAACTGTCCCAACGTGTTACCGGCACATCGTGATGTACGGCCTTCCTCGAGGATACAGAAATTTGCTCATCCGCCAGCCTTGTATCGTTAACCTTCAAGAAAGGGCTTCATCCCCAGAACGTCGACAAGAGTGAGTACCACTCGTTAAACAACGACAAAGGGAGTATAGCGCCGCTTCCTGTCATAGTAAGTTTCGCGCACGTTATCTATACACATCTGTCCCAAATGGCAGGAAAACTTACGCCCACTCTATCGCCACTTATCAAGAATAAGTTAATGGGCGCACACTTAAATGTATGCGCACTGTATACGCACAATAAATGACGGACTACACCTACGGCGCACGAGTGGTCGAAGCTGAATGTTTCGTGACGGTCCACAAAAGTAAGCGAGTTAATAGCTGTAATATATATTTTCTACAAGGTATTACAATGTCCAAAACAGCTACGTTTCAAGCCTTGTGCGCAGCAAGAACAAATCTATCGAAACTGAGCACACCCGCGAGCGATTAGGCAGAAAATAATCCGATAGTGGCCGCGCCGAGGAACTTCACTGAGTCGGAAACTGACAAGCCACTGCTTCAATATATTGCCGAATAAAGAACAAAGAGCAAAACACTAATCCTGACTGAATTCATAATCGGAAAGCTTGGATAGCTTGGAATACATATTTGGCCCCGCTTTTAGAACAAGCACCATATGCGCTGCTGGCGCCGTTTGGACATAGCTTAATCAGCTCCGAAAGCGCGTTTGCGTGTTCTCTGAAGCTGTGATCAGAGCTTCGTGTCGTCCACCTAGTCACCGTCTACGATATCTCCGAAAACAGAGGTTTTCTAAGCCGCGCCGGCGTCATACGCCTTCGTTGTAAACATGGAGGCAACGGAGGCAGTTGAGGCAAGCAATGGACGCGTCACCACGTGATCAAACATGGCAGCGCCCACGGCACCGCCACGAAAAGGGTCAATAATCGTGACCTGCGTTTACCTCACTTTCTCGATTACGAAACCTCTGTTCGCGATAATATTGATGCCGTGCTCGAGTGCTAAACACTTTTGCTTGACTTTGTTTGCCTTGAGTGTCCTTTTAGTACCTATAAACAGTAATCGTAATCATGCTCCTGTGGTCCAATTGACGACAGCTAGGTGACGTAGACAGCATCAGTCCGTAATAAATAATACAGTGGCAGCAATGACGGCGGATGGATACCCTATGCATATTCACTTCCAGGACATCTAGATACCTCGGATGTCTTGAACAGCGGACATCCCTTGCATGCGTGCGAGACGTCATGGGGACACATGGGCATTGCCCGGACCAGTAGCGCGCACCCAGGATCTCTGCCAGGGGGGGGGGGGGGGGGGGGGGGGGTTAAATTTTTGTGCGGGGCGGTGACGCAAGCACTTTGCATAATATGTAATTTCCTTGCTTTAGCCAAAGGAATCCAACAGCAAATAAAATGCCAAATAATGACACCAAGGATGATGAGTTTTTTCCTAATTTTATTTCTTCAGTGTTTTACTCAAGGTAATTTAAGAGTGAATGAATAAACTACAAGACAGTGATAGTGTGTTTTTGTTAATCAGGAAAATTCTACCTCAAGCCACCTCCTGGATTGTAATGACAATGTGAACAGAGAGCTGAAGGTACACAATCGACTGGTGGGGCTGGACGCGCGGGGGGGGTTACAACACCCGAACCCCCCCCCCCCCCCCCCCCCTCCCCGTCGGTGCGCCACTGGCCCGGACATGCCAGGGCCTTTTGCACACACCCGTTCGGAGACGACGATACATTGCGGGCACACGTATGCTCAGAGTCGCGCGCGACAGTATTCCACCTTTTCCGAGGCCCTCCGACAGGCACAAGCGCCATGTATTTCACTGAAGTTTCTAATGTGAATTAAATACGCAATGGAGCATACAATCGTGAGCAGGAGATTATATAAATGAGAGAACATTTATTTCGCAAGAAAACTTAAGAAACGCGCTTCTGGGGAGAGGGAGGCAACTATTCAGGTTGGGGCCGAAAAAGGTCCAGATTCAATATCCGTGGGACGTCCTTGAGAGACATCCAAAAGACGTCCGACGGATGTTCGATTTGCTTCCAAAGCGGTGCATGGATCAATATTGGGATGTGATGTAAATGTCCTGCGGACGAAGCGTTTTCAATAAGAACAGTGACGTAGGAGAACTCACGTGGATATCGAGGGATAATTATCTAATAACAGGAACTCCCAATGCCATCGCATTTACTTGAGTGAAGCATTCGGAACTGCAAGAATTATCCTTAAAACTAACGCTGAAAAGAATTATTTTTAAAACTAAAGCATGAGGCTGTGTAATGACATGAAGTCATGGAAACAATGCCGACTTGTTTGTAACATCCTTTGGTGCAATTTCAGTAGGATGGCATCATGCAACATTTATAACACTTAAAAGAACACTACTTTTCACTCATGCTCCATCCTATAGTTAACAGCTTTACATCACAGACTGTCTGTATAGTTCAGCAAACTATATCACGAATGGGGAATGAGCATTGGCGAGACGTGCAGGCCCTTGTATTGATGAGAACTTTAGCCTTGCCAATGAAAGAAGCTGCTCTTCATCTTGGCTGACGAGTAACACATTGTATGCTAAGGCATTTTATAAAATCTTTATTTTACAGGCAGAAACTAAGTGAACAGAAGTGTGACATTCAGTTAACCATACTGCATCATGAAATAATCAGGCCAGCATGGTATCTGGCAGAATTGCACAAATCTTGCATACCGTTTCAACAGCACCATCAATGCAAAATCTCCAATGAATTCCTAACACTTACGGTATATTACAGTTATGCTCCGTCACCTATTTAATTAAATGGCTAGCTTTATTTTTTACACAGCTACAGATATTTCACCTGTAACATTTTTCTTCCATTTATCTAAACAGGTATTGAATCAACTGCTTAAGCTGAACAACAAAATATGTAACTCAAAAAGAAACAGTGAAGTTGAAGAAAATTTCATCCCTGTTTGGGAATAATATCTCGGCCCATAGAAGTTGCTACTCTAAATGAGCCAATAAGGAGGCTAGCAGCTGGCTGCACAAGGAAAAACCAATCTCTCCAACTGAAGCACTTGAAGCTGAAACACCAATTAAGCCCTGCAAAATCCCTTAATACGGGCACTGATGCATAAATAGGAAAAGTTGCCATCCACAAATAACAAATGGCTTCTAAGCAAAAACAAAAAACTTTTCTGAATTTATCTTCTCCACAATGTGGGATTTGATGGAAATTGTTTTCTGAATAGCATTTTATGCAGTCAAGCTCTCATTTAGGCACAGGTTATCATAAAGCATAGCTGCCTCGACACCACTATTTGGCCTAGCATGAAAGTATCCATGATATGCCAGGAGCACCCCAGAAAGGCAAATTTTAATTATGTCCTTGGAGAAAAAAACAGGTGGGTGGATAAACAGCTGTAGAAGCATTGAAAGTTGAGCTAGTCAATATTAACTTAATGTGGCTAAACAGTGCGAGGAAACATGCTCATTTTTTAAATAACTTAAGCCAGCTTGCACTAACCAAGAAAAAATTTTTGAATACTACTTATAACTTGGCCTAAAATATTACTGCAACAAAAAAAGTGCAAGCTAGATATTCCACGACAAGAAAAAAGAAAAGGTGACATCAAGCTGACGTGCACAACATCTATAAAAACGCAATAATGTGACTATGTGACATGGAAGAGGAATGCGACAAAACAAGCCCTTTACAATGTAAATAAGTTAAATGCTATATGTATGTACATAGAGGCACAGGGTAAATATTGTATAAAGAATGTGAAAGAAAAAGACTGAACAAGTTGTGCACCAGAATAAATAAGCTCTTCTTTACAGGGTGCAGGTTTTGATTTTTTGCACGTGCTAAAATCTGGAATAGATTACACAATTCAACACAGTCAAGCAAGAGTAATCACCAGGTACCAGGTAAGCAAGATAAAACCCCAGGTACCATACCCATCAGACTCTTTGGCAACTTTTTCGAAATTCAAACAAAATTCAGCCCCACAAAATGTGCAAACTCACAATACATAGCTGGCCGGCTCTCACTTTTGCACAGAAGCAGACGCATGTTGGTAGCTGTTGTCATGCCATATATCTTAAACCTTTGATGATCACTGTAGTTCCAGAAAGCAAAACAGAAAGCAAGCAAAAAGATGCAAAACTGCTAACAAAATTATTATGAGATACAGTCATGTCAGATGATTGATTCAGCTACACCAACTTTACTATACTTTGATGGACTGTCTATTAAGTAAGTAAGCTGTATTAGTGAACAACATTTCTGTGATGGAAAAGCAGCCACTTGAAAGTCACAAGAGATGAGAACGCAAGATGTGTGGCAATACCATCTAGCTATTCCCGCACGAGCTTGCAATGGTGGCGGTGATTTTGATAGCATAGGTTGGGTCTAGTTAATTGTTTATCAATAAAGTGGGACTACACTGCATTCTAAAGTGACCAAAGGTCGCAACCCAGAACATTTCAAAAAGTTGCACCAAACGGCCCAAATTTGATAATATACCTCAAACTTCGAGGTTTACATGCAAAATTTGCAAAAGAGAAGTTCAGACCTCATTTTCTCCAATAATAAACCATTGCTGCCATATGAATAAAAATAGGGCTTTGAAACAATACTTAACCAGTCCTGACCAATTGATTGCTGCTCCTTACTGTCTCTTTAAGGGGGGGATGCGGGGCTGAAAATTAACTTTTGAACCGTTGCACGGATATTTATGAAAAATTATAGGTTTATGTATCAGCTATCTTCTTGTTTTAACTATATATTCTACATTTCATTAATACAGATAAAATAGAAAAGAAGTTATGGCTGTCATATGGATCAATTAGACATGTGACCTTAGGAAAACTATCATTTCAGAAAAATGAAGACACACTGTTTTTGTTATATAGCTTCTAGGGGGGTTTATAGTGAGAGATAAGGCCAGTAGCGTTTCTTAAATTGCATTTCTTAACGATGTTATCACTTTGAGGCTAAGTTCAATTTTTTTGCATTGTCATTATATGTCAGAAATGTAATAATCCCTTGTGTTAATAAAAATGTTTAAATATAAAAAGTATCTCATCTTGTTGCTGACAAAATTTCAGCCCAGAAACTACTTTAAAAGCAAGTTTTGGCAAAGCAGTTTGGAAATGATAGTTTTCCTGAAGGTTTTGTTCAGCCAAAAAGCGCCGAGAAAAATGAGTTCAGAGGTTTCAGAACGCGCTATTTTACTTTAAGACCAAAATTAATGAATTGACGTGCCCTGCCCCATCGGTTGGACCCTCCTTTTCAATTCAAACCTGCTCTGCGGCAATTGCTTCAAATCGTCACTTTCTTTTTTTGATCTTCAGAGCAGTCCAATGCCCTTGACTGTGCTCGTAGACAGCCACCCAGCCAGAATGCCTTGCATTTTTAGTTCTTATTTTGCTGCATTCTTGATGGAAGGTCTCCCATGATTAAAATGCGCGATAAACTAACTTTCTAATGCGGGCATTCACTCAGTGTGTGGTTTCTCGCCTGCTCTGCAGCCATGTCTTGAGCACAGCATTCATGGGCACTCTTGACAGCGAGCGCGCGTTACCGTCACTAGAAGAGAATTCATTTTTTTGTTTTCTACAGCGCAGATTGCAACCAAGGTTGGTGATGAGCTTCTTTTTACATCTATAAATCCAAAATAAACAAAATTAGACAATGTGTTAGTCTGTCAAAAATTGCTATTTTAGCCCCACATCCCCCCTTAAGGTGTGACTGAGTACATTCTCTGTATCAATTGCAGTTTCAGAAGAGGGGAACCTTAAAAGCGCTACCATCTCAGTCATTGCTTCTCGTCCGCAAGTCCCCAATGCATGCACTAAATGGAATTAATCAATTAGTACAAACAAAGAGTGGTACAAGGAAATGCACCTTTCCTTTACAATCAAATTTAATATAGAAGCATACTTCTATATTGCATTTTATTTAGCAATATGTTCAAACCAATTCATCCAACCAAAGTGCTTCATGTGCACCTTGTGAATTAAAGCCTCTGCACAAAAGCTTGAGCCTCCAACGCACAATTCTATACCAGCTAGCCAAGCACATGGGGTCAAGAATTTCATCCATACACCATACACAAAGCACACACACACAAAAAAAAGTGCATGAACAGGCATGTATAAAAACAGTGTGAGTGCATCAAATACACCTCTAGCGTTATGTATAATGTTGTTTACCAACAGCTGTAAAAATGTGGAATGCACGGAGAAGAACAGTGGTCCCAAATGAAATGAATGTAAACAGTGCACACGGAAAACTACAATGAAATCACCTATTGGCGTTTTACACATAGTTGTAAAATATAAGAGATGTCTCCCAAGTACACTTAGTATGGAAGGCATTTAAACTTGCTGAATATTTATTTGACCGTGACAGAAAAGCCCATCTATATACGTTGAAAGATGCACTCAAATTGCCTCATTTGTTTTTCTGTATTTGTATCTGGTGGTTCACACACATGAGAACTCAAGAGCTGGCCTAATACAGCAAATATGCTATTTGTGAAGTGTAAATTTCTAATAGTACTTAAAAAAATTCCTTTTTTATTTATATAGCCATTTCTCTAACTAAAAACAAACAGAGAGTACCAAATAAATGGACTGCTGCAGAATGTTTCTTCACAGGCTAATATTAAATGAGACACAATAAAATACAATCTAAGAAAACTTGCCGTAAAGCGCATGATGTGGCAGTACTACAGATGGTTTCAAGTAGCACCACATGGTGCTTAAACACAATGAAATTCAATACATTATTTTTGACTTACCACAAAACATAACTAATATCTATACAATTAATTTGGGTGTTCAATAGGTGGATATTCAACCATATGCCAAATATGGCTGTAAACTGGGAAGACATGATCAAGTTATTCATTTCTGCTGAACAACAAAGGTAATCTGTGGCATGGCATTGAAATACCAGCGGTTGCGACTCTTGCGCACACAGATGGCGACCATGGGCCCTGCAGTGCATTCAATAAGTTATTTCTTTTTAAGTAATGGACCACTTTTTTTTTTACCAAGTTTCCTACAACAATTCTAACCTCTGAATGAAGTTGCAGATACCCCTTTCAACATCAAAATTCATATATAATAAAAACCAATGAAATACAGTGGAACCTCGATGATAAGATTCTGCGTAATACGTATTTCGTGATGACAAAATTTATTTTCTTTTCTCGATAATACGATTTCAATCGATAATACATTCAATGATACGACTTTCTGATGATACACTCCGGTTCCCCTGAAGATCGTATCAACGAGATTCCACTGTATGCCTTTTAAGTACTGGACCACTTTTTTTTTTTTAATAACTTTCCTGCAACAATTGTACTTTCTGAAGGAACATATCCCTTTCAACATTAAAATTCGTTTATAATAACATGTGATCAGCACAAAATGCAGTTTCTAATGCATTAAAAAAAAAAGAAAAGGAAAGGCTTGTTTTCAAGTAGCTGCTTTTCATTAAATGTTCTCAATATTGCTGGGAAAGCCACATACAAAGTGCTATTTCTGTAATATATGAAAATAACTGATGACTTATATGCACGGCACATCCTGGTCATTACAAAAAAGGTTCATTGCTGTGCTATTTTAAACCAAGAGGCTCACAAAGCTTAAAACGTTAACATTTTTTGACACAAGTTATAAGTGCAAGCCCAAGGTGCCTGGCCATGTCACGTATTTGCCGTGAAGTCGCACCTCGAGGTGAAATTCGCATACAACCTGAACCCCGACTTTACTGGAAAATTTTTTGCATTTTTAGTGTGGGTTTTCCAGCGAAATTAAGCTATATAGTGCTATAATTACAAGTAGTCTAATTTGGTTCAGCCACAACACAGAGGAGATGAAAGATTGCCTATGGTGAATAAGATGACTTCGCTAGAGAAGCTATCGGTACATGTTAAGACACTTTAAAGGCAGCAACAAGATGACAATGAACTATCACAGCAGGTGGGCCTTGCTAAAGGAATTTCAAAGGGCAAGGAGGAAGTGTGAAATCAGTCTACACGAAAAGTTACTAAAAACTACATATCAAACCTACTGGTAAATGGCAAGATATTTCAGGCTGGCTGTTTCACCTCCTCATGTCCTGTAAGCGATCCATTTTATGATTACACTGCCACTGTGCACAACGAAAAATACTATTAGCAATTGGACCAAGCAAGCACCATGTGGCTAGCATACTGGCTCTATTGAGAAATGTCATTGCAGGTGCCTTTTTGCATTGTTCTTGCACAGTTCAGCTTTTCTGGTAGAATGTTTGATGAAAAAGAGCAATCATTTTTTACTCCAGCTCACCTGTCCCAAAGAAGCTTGCTTTGCCATTCTTGGCCTTCACACAGTGTTAAGGTTAAGTATGGCACAAGTGGAAAGCACACACAAGTGAAAGAAACCACAGGCTCCCACCTTCGTGCATGTATGACCACGTGCATTTCACTCAGTGCCATACTTAACAGTGCGACTAACAATCTTGACAGATTCTTATTTGAAGTTACCCACAATGCAGTAACTTCTCTATGTGACAGCATTTCACCATTTCAATGATCTTGCATGATTCCATAAATGCTTGCTTATTACCATAATTTGTTTTTGGTTACTGCAACAAATGACATCACCACTATCAAAGTGTTCCTCACAATAGCAACTGCTACACGTAGGCATTTTCTTCCATTTTGCATTGTGAATTACCATAATGGCAACAACACTAAGACAAATGATCTTTGGTTGTACAGTTTTCGAAAGAATATAAAATTTAGTGTCAACCCCATAAAATGTTTGGTGAAGTAGAAATTTTCATGCATTAGCTGTCTGGCGCTCAAAGCTATGTTGTAGGAGCAACTTCAACGAATTCTTTTATGCTGGTATCTGACAGTACTGCTTTAAAAAAAAAAAAAAAAAGCACTGCAAAGGCACAAGAGAAGTACAGGGATTCGGTGTTCAGAACTTGTAACTTCTCTCTCTGTCCGTTGTGGTTTTGTGTTTTCCCGTTTCTGTGAACTTGTACCAACTCATCCAGTTAAAAATGGCACTGCAGCACTGGTTGGGCAGCGGGAAGTCATAACATTGGTAAATCTATGACAGCTGTGTTTAAGAAGGTGTCCATTTGTCAAACTGAATAAGTCTAGTTTTATGTTTGGTTGTCATTTGAAACATGCATGGACAACACTTGCCTCATACATTCTTGCTTAATTGCCATGCATCACTGTGATGCAAAGGATAACCAAGCTAAGAATGAAGACAACAAATACATCCTAACTGAATATACGCATCCTGCACAAACTCATCAAAAACATGAGGCAACAGTTAAAAAAAAAGAAACATAGAAGGGCACATCATTCAATTAACTGACGCCCATGGTCAGCCTTCCACTATCTCAGAAAACAGACATTTTTGCACGGGCAAAGCACACAACATATCTATAGTTCAGTTCCACAAACACTTATGATGTACAGAGCTAAAGTGAGCACTATGATGAAACACTGGGGTGAAGTACCAGAGTGCAGCAATTTAGTCCAGCTCCAGTGATGACCGTGGCGAATCCAATGCCTGCTCACTGATGGTTCTCAGGGGAGACCGTCGGCACTCAGGCGGTGTCATGGACTCGGGTGTCGAGTCTGTGCTGGTCACAACTGCACCCTGGTAGTTAATTATGTCCCTCATTAGTTCTTTGGGAAGGGGGCTGTCCACTATAAGGTGCAGAGATATTCCTTCCAGCCATTTCTGAAGCAGCTCAAATGGTGGCCTGCATATCAAAGAACACAAAGAAATATTTTCACGTGCTCTTTCTGTTTGTGGAGTCATGATATGGGCTCTTATAAACAGAGCCCAATGAAACTGCCAAGTACTGTTCGGATAAAAGGACAAGATTAACTGACAGTAAAGGAGTAATACAAGAGGTGATAATAAGTACTTAGATAACAAAATAATTATGTAGACGACACTAACACTTGACTATTACCACTACACATGCCTGGCGACATATTGATAAGTACGTATGCGCATGACCACTAATAAGATGAGCGATGTCGACAAACTATACTTGCTATGGCAATACTAGTCTTCAACAATAGGCCAAACTTCTGGCAGATGCCAGTTATACCTAAACAGTATACACAAAACCTCAGCTAGAAATTGGAATTGTAGGAGCTGGGAGTCGTGGTCTCGCAGTCCGACGTCAAACTGCGGGTCGCGCTCTTGCCTACGCCACCGGTGTGTCTCGTAAAGGGTAGTTGGCCTACGCTATCATGGCGTCACACGAAACCGTGCTTCTCCCCCCCGGGATTGGACTTGCCCCGTGAGAACACGTCACCGGGACACGCCTTGATTGGCCTCCCGAGCGGCGGCCCCCGGGCAGCCTCTCCACCCGAGCTCTCGTCCGCTGAGCGCTTCCTCGCCGCGGCAGATGCTCACAGGCCCGCAATGAGGTGGTTACATGAGACCTTTGTTCTCGCGACTCCTCGTTCTCACGCTTGGCGGACCGCTACCCGGTTAGCCCTAGCGCAGCGGGCACGCATACTCAATCGGTCTTGCGGTGAGCCTTGGCCCATAAGCGCCGTGACTGTCGCACTGTGCTGTATCTTGGGTGAAACCAGTGTTTGTTGGCGATCTGACTCCGGAGCCTTCTCTGCGCCGTGTCGGAGAGTCGATGAACCCTGCCGTAGCGCCTTCGTGCGTTGCGGAGTGGAGGAGCGTCGTGCCCTTTCCTGACCGTCGCTCGTAGGGTAAGCGTTGTGCAAACCCATCTCCACAATGTCCACCACTTTCTTGTGAAGAAGATACTTCGACAGAAAACTCTTTAAGAAAGTAGGTGGTAACAAATGCAGGCTCAGTAAAAAAATGCAGTAGAACTTCGAAAAAATGCACGAAAGAAGGTACTAACTGAGAAAATGTACAATTCGTAGTCACTAAAAAATTCGGCAAACTAAACTGTAGTTGACATCTGTGAAGTGATGCACGAATCGTTGCAGCACGAGATGCTGAGGGAGGCCAAGCTGGTGACGCCCGAGAGGCCCGAGACGTGCGTTGTCGTTTTGGGGCTTCGGCAAGCTTACATTTGTGCTCCTCAAATTCGGCCTGGGTCAGCAGTTTTTTCGAGTGGGGCACTTTGTCGGGAAGTTTTGACACGCCTACTCAGCACAAATCGTTGTGGCATGAGATGCAAATGTGCATCGAGCTGGTGGGTCTCGAGCGACCCAACACGCATCATTTTCCTGTTGATTAGTCGTTTAAGACGGTGACGGGAAACAGAAACAAAATCAAGCTGATGGGCAATGCCGGAATACGATGCTTACAATGCCACCAAAGCGAAACATGACATTCACTTCACGCCACCTGCAACAGGGAAGGCAGCGCAGTCCGTGGATAGCATATGCTGCTGTGAACATCTCAGCCGAATTTTGCAGTCGTGCGCGGTACGTGGAGCTTGCAAGCGGAGCGCTAAGTTACCTTTTCCTCAAACACTCTCTTTTTAACAGAAGCCTTCTCCTCACTTTTTTTCAGACGCTGTATTTGGTCATATATAGCATATTCCCACACATGGCTGCTATTGGCCAATAGCTGACATCAATCAAGAAGGGTGTTTGGATCACTGCACTTCTTCCTACTGTTACTGTGTATATTTATTGATGCAGTTTAACTCTTTCCGTACCGCGCCCATTGGGCATCGTTAGCCCGCTGTTTCGAGACCTTCCGCACCACTTACGGCATACCTGCCAACCTCAAGACTTTCAAATTCGTAAACTCGCGACTGGGGGGGGGGGGGCGTGCACGGGAATTCTGCCGAGGAGTACGACTTCAAACACACTTGGAAGTACTGATAGTATCTAGTACTGACGAGGCTTCGAGCACGCCATCACACTTCGCAGCCTCTACGGCTACAAAACACCGGAGTGCCGGAGTCGCACTGCGCCCGATGCAGTAGCACGTCGCACAAAAAAAAGCGAGGCCCACAAAACAGGTCATACAGTAAAATTTCGTTAATTCGGATTTCACGGGACCGAAACAAATGTCCGAATTAACCGAATGTCGAATTATCGAGGGTATCAAGAAAACAATAAACAAATGCTTACTACGTCAACACGCTCTTATTTGCAGTATGAATCAGCAAATTCTGTTTCCATTTTGCATAAACGCAATGCGGAAGCTGCAATTCTCGTCATCTCGCGACTGATTAGAGCTCGCAGCGGCGAAGGTTTCGCGACTTCCTTCACATTGCGGCCGCGGCGCGCGTCTTCATCTGAGACGGGCTTTTCACTAGCGCGCGCACATCCCGTTTATTTTTTCGCCAATGTCGCCGGGTCGCCGCCCATCGCGATGTAGACGGTGCGCCTCTTCCTCTTCACAATCGCAATCTCTCTCTCTTCATCCTCGACAGCTTTACACTGAGTAAAAACGAAACTATTGCTTACCGCAACCGCTGTCAACGTGATCATGCACGGCGACCTTGCGGTTCTGAAGGCGCGCGGCCGACGCACGCATAGTCAAACCGAAACTACCGTTTGCTGCAACTGCGGACGAAACCGCTGTCCATATCGACGCGATCATGCATGGCGACTACCGAGTTATGAAGGCACGCGGCCGACGTGCGTACCGAGTCAAAACGAAACTACTGTTTGCCACAACCGCAGCGGACGGAATCGCGGCAGCTATCAAGACGATCATGGTTGGTAACTACGCAGTCATGAAGGCACGCGGCCAACGCGGTGCTATGTGCGGCGGTAAACGCAAGCTAGGCACGAATAGGAACAAATAGGCACGAAGCCTTCCGTCGTTGTTGTCATTCCAGTACTCTCCGTCGCTTCGTTTCGGTGGACGCTAACGTTGTTTTGGCGCGGTCCATTCATGTTTCGGAGGGTGGCGTGGCTTAGAGCTATGGGCGCGGACCATTCGTGTTCGGAGGGGCGGAAGGGCAACGGGACAGAGGCGCGCGAGGCTGGCGATGCGGAGAAGGATGGAAAACAACGCGCGGCGGCGTGGAATGGCTCAAATTTCTTTTCTTTCTTTCTTTTTTTTTTTTGTCTTTTCAAGGAGTTCGTATTCCATTCCCTGACGGCACGGACACTGAGTGAAAACTAGAGTGTACTAGTGAAAACGAAACTACTTTTTACCGCAACCGCTGCGGATGAAACCGCGGCCGCTATCAACGCGATCACGGATGGCGACTACGCAGTTTTGAAGGCACGCGGCCAATGCAGTGCTATGCGCGCCGGCAAACGCAAGAATGAAAGCTTTAAAGGCTCAAATAGGCACGAAGCGTCCTGGCGTTGCTGTCATTCCCGTACGATTTGAACTCCGTCGCTTCGTTTCGGTGGACGCTAATGCCGTTATGGTAGAGTACACTCTAGTTATAGCTCGTTTGCGTCGCACATTTGCGGCGCTCCGCGCTCGCCGAGCACCAAGAATTGTCCGAATTAACCGATGTGCGGCCAAATACGTCCGAATTAACGAGAGTTTCATTGCATTAAATAATGCAAACGCCTGCCGGGACCAAAGGACGTGTCCGAATTAACGAGCTTTTACTGTACTCGCGAAAAAAGCCTAGCGTCGCGAAAAAAGCCTAGCGAAGGTGACAGGCAAGACGACTAGCCACAGCCTCCCATACCGAAACTGTGCCTGCCGCATCGACCCGAAATCGCCGTCGTCTCTGGGGGCGCCACTTACGTACAGGTGGACCTCTATGTTGAGAGTAACGACAACCAGTGACTTCCAGCCGTCGTCAGGTACTCCAACAATCCGATGACGAAGGCAACGTCACAGATTGAAAAATCTCCTTACTCTGCAGACAATAAAGATTACGGCGCATACCTCCATCTCTGCGCCCCTACCCACCAGCAACGGTGTGAATTTATTAAAAATTTTAAAAACTATTTCGCGAATATAACCACTTTTCCGTAAAAATTGAGCCGACATTCGTAAAATCGTAAGACGTGTCCAAATTCGTACATTTTACGGAAAATTCGGAAGAGTTGGCAGGTATGCTTACGGACACACTGCACCATCAGACGTGAAAGGAGGAGAACTATATTTTTGTTTTCCAAGCAATTTGCGTTTTTTCCCGCCAGCCAGTAATTTTTTAACACTCTCCGAAGCTTCGCGATCATCAAAGAAGAAAGCAAAAATGGCCGCCTCCAAAAGCGGCGCGCACACTTCTAAAGATAGCAGATCTCGTGATTCCACTGCGTCTGCGGCTGATTTTATCTATGGATCGAGCAGCAGCGAGTCCGAGGATGTGCCTTTTCGTCAGACTATGACTTTTCGTCAAACCAGTTCGGTACGTCGACAGCTACAGCCCGTTACGCCAAACTGTAGTGCTTGATGGTAAATTTTTGTAGTAGAATACCTGTTAAATTAAAAATTTAGATTTTTTCAGAGATAGTGCCTATCAGATGGTGATACATTTTGTATATTTGATAATTTGTGTTACATTTTTTTCTTAGTAGATACCAAGCGTATCTTTACAAACTTTGTTCAATTTTATCCCACAATCTTGATTTTGTCAATTTATATATTCTTTATGACATGCATCTCGTTAATAAAACTTTTATGCATGAAAAGTGAATTCATTCTGCTTTTCATTTATGTTATCACAAAAAATATTGAGTGCAGCAATTCCTTCAGAAAAAAAAAATTTGCATAACCTACAAAAAACACCGATTTTCCCCAGGGTAGGAAAAGAGTTAGTAAACAGGCTGAAGTAAGCAAAAATCTGCTTTCAAATTTCTATAACACTTACGTAATTCTGAAAAAAGCAGGCTGTCATCTGCCCACGCTCGGCCGTGGCCGCCCACGTAGGAACTAGGAAACTAAAGTTTGACCAGACTGCTTATTGGTGCCGTAGCCATCGGGTCTCCATAATTTCAATTATCTTTGAATACTCAACTAGCCTCGAACCACGCAAAACTTAAGATCAGATGACACGCACGCTTGCTAGCGCACGCTCACTCCCGACTAGACGCCTTGGCAGGCTTCACTTCGTATTGAGCTATTGATAGCGCTTCAAAATGTGCAAGTTGGATGTGGCTACTATCCATCAGTCAAGCTGGTGCCAGAAAAAGCCAGTCTGCACCATTTAGCACGGCCAGACTGGAGCATATGAGCGCGTGGGCGCACTCAATCCCTGTCGTGCACAAAGCGAATGCTGCAATACGCACTACCGTTGCATGTAGCTGCGGTCTGCTTTGTAGCAAAGATACCACGGACGCCGTGGGGTGCCGCAATGAGTCCACTAGCAGAGCACACTGCAGATCACTGAGGACAACTGCGTTTGGCACGTCGTAGGCGCCAAAATCAGATATAGTGGTGTCTACTTGAACATACAAAATCAAATTTGAACTGCACACCACAGTAGCATTCAGTAGGCAGAGCATTGTGGGCACACCCTGCTCCACCATAGTCTTCACAGTGCAAGGTATTGAAGGAATGGGAGCACTACGAAGGGTATCATAGGCGACCTTTGACTGCCAATAACTCCACTTCTGCTGTATGCATTGAAGTACTTCTTGCAGCAAAGTATTTATGAAATAGTCGATTTTAACTTCAAATGCATTTCCCGACTTTGATAATTTATAATCCTAAACCACCAACCAACCCTCCAACACCCCACCAATTTATTCCCAATTTCTTCAAACTAGCTCTATATGACCCCTATTTCCTGTTCAGCTAAACTTAGTTGGCTGAAAGTCTGACGACCAGCCACTTGAAGCTGTCCTAATGTGTGTTCTTCAGCTTGATGACACTTGTGTCGGGAGAGTCGCCACTGAAACTCTGTTGTCTTTGTGCACATTTTTTGCAGGCAAAATGTTTTCAACACCAACAATGTTGGACGTCATTGCTGTTCTATGGTATGCGCCTACTGCAGGAAACAAATATTGATTTTGACCCACACTTAAACAATGTGCGAGCTGTTGACCAGCCAGAACCAATCATGCAAGGAAGCATAGCATGAGCATTTGTTAATAAAGTGAATGTTTCATCAATTTCACTGGAAGCCTGTTCATATTGTGAGTTATTTCAAGGAAGCAAGAATTCTAACCGTGTGTGTTCGTGACGGCATCTTAAAGGCAACTCATTTTTCTCAGCTGTACTCTGAAAGGACAGCTGAGAAAAATTTTATTAGGAAAGGTTTCCTTTTCATTTTCTCTGCTAGTAACCAAGGTTTCTCTGCCATATATACAAAAATGGAGTATTCAAGGAGTACTTCACCTGACTAAATGAACTAAGTGTTGCTTTATTTACAAATTTATTACGAAGCAAGCGACCACACATACGAAGAGAGACAGGACGAGCAGTATCCCGAGTCTATCCTACTATCCCAGACTAAAGCGCCTTCAGTGTTTCTTCGTGTGTTTGGTCGTTTGCATTGTGCTCAACTTATCGTTGAAAAAAAAAGATCATCAACTCGCCCAACTACTAGTTCTACTGGTTGAGAATACGCACCTTTTTTCTGGATCAACGTCGCAGCACAAGAAGGCAATGCGGTAGAAAGGCTCCGGACAGCTTGCACAAAACTTCTCTTTGAACACAACAGTGTTAAGGCCAAAGTCATTGCTTCGGGGCAAGTAGTCAGGGTCAGCCTGCACCCTGCCAATGATCTGAAAAAGCAATAGTTGCCTTTCACCACTTTTCTCTATCACTGTACAAGGCAAAGGGACAAAATCAAAGCACAGCATCGGACACAGCCCATCTTGCTAAGAGCAAACATTCAAATTTCGTGCCTTGTGGAACACCATTCTTGGGCACCTGTAAAAGCATTGTCTTATTGTGCTGATATATTTGTAGCCAAGGGAGACTCACTAAGACAGCCACTTGAGTGGCCTGTAGGCAACGAAAGACTTGGTAAATGGATACTAAATCAGGCCAGATTAATTAGACATCAGGATGGATTAGCTGCTTGCATTCCTCAACTGCAAATTGGTTATACACTGAAAGCCGAAAAATGCAGCAAAAGACGAGGACATTATAGTGCTACTGTTAACAATACCATAGGAGAACAAAGAATTGTTAATTCAGAGATGAACTTCAGCTTGGCATATCCCTGCTAGATTTCAAGCTTGAAATAATGGTGATCATGAATCAAGAAAAAACAAAGAAAGAGAGTGACGAACAGAAACATTTATGACAGGTAAACTTTTCCTGTGCACTACTATCACAAATGGTAAAGCAGGTAAGAAAAGATAAAGGTCATCATGATGGTCCTCATCAATGCCAGCACTGCCATTTACATAGAGATGTTGTGGAGAAATGACGTACTAGGCCTGGCCTCCTATGTCGCCAATGTGCGCGCTGTGTGGGGTGCAACACTGAAGATATGTGAGGCTATATATTAATTAGGATCCATATACACATGGCCACATTTGGCAAGGGCCACAACCAATTCAGTAGTGGCCGCGTGGCATACTACAGGGTGTGGGAAAAGTTTCTGCACATTCCAGAAATCAGTTGTAATAAACCCAAATCGCCCAAACCAGAGGAATTTCTGAATCTTCCAGCTAAAGAATTGTGAAAGCAAAGATGCACAAGTACAAGGTTCAGAAAGCTCATAGACTCAGAGCACATGAAAAAGAAACCAAGGTCATAGGATGCAAGCAACTGCTCTAACACTCTGGCAGCACGGCATGCCAACACAGCATTCTCTACACAGACGAGGCAGTGTTTAAGCCATTGAACGACAGGGCATATTGATAGGAAGCGTCGAAAAATCCCCAACGTCATTGGAAGGATTAGCTAGAGTTTCTTACCCACCATCAGCGATAGTTTTTGGGGCAATCACTTCTGATGGAAAGATGCAGCTGGTTTTCTTGAAACAGGGAGCCAAAATGAACAGTGTAATTTATCGGGCAGATGTCCTGAAAGAGCCCTTGCCTTGGGATGAATCCCACTTTGGAAACCGTCAGTGGGCGTATCAGCAGAATTCCGCTCCGTCTCACAAGACGAAGGTGGTGCAATAATGGTGCACAAAGAACTTCCCCAATTTCATTTCCACTTCAGAATGGCCCCCAAACTGCCTGGATCTAAGCCTGCTTGACTTTTCAATCTCGTCTGTGTTAAAAAACACAGTCAGCTCTACTCCTCACTGCAATTTAGCTACTTTTCGTCGGGCATTAGAAAAGCATGAAGTTAATTAGACGTTGACTACATTCGTACCACCATCAATGTATTTACGAAGTGACTCAAAGGCTTTGCTTGCACAAAATTATTATTGTTAACAAAATTGTGATTTTGTTACAGTGCATCACAACTATATTTATGGGTTTTTATTTGAGTGCAAAAACTTTTGCGGCACCTTGTAAAATTTGCTTAGCAATCCAACAGAAATTACGGTGCTATAGTAGCATTACAACTTCACAATAACATGTGAATTACATTCAACTACATTGCGTGGCTTACTTTGTTTGTGGCTGGATTAATGGCAATCGTAGCATGCGAGAATCAGAATCAGCATGCGAGAATTTCTGGCAGATATTTTCCTCAGCTATACAAAGTAGTCATAATCCATACATCTTAAGGATAATTCCGCAGACTTGGCAGATATGCTTGCAGCTTTGTACACTTCTTACATAAAAAAAAAAGGGCCCAATTGTGCTTGCCTCCAAAAATGTCACAATAAAATGCCCTCAATATTGACTTTAGTGAAAGTGACAGAGAGGGAGGTTTCGGATTTCTGTTCCCATAAGTATTTATTTTACTGCTAGACAGTATCCAGGGGACCAATACAGCTTCACGTAATTACAGTCAACGTCAGATTTTTCGGACTCCCTCGGTGCTGCGAGAACATCAGAAGAATTGGGTAGTCCAAAAAAATGAATGCATGCTTTTTACTGTTCCCAAGGGCTGAGATCACCACAGGCACATCTGAAATAGCTCTGAAGGCCTGCCAGTACACTTATTAGGCATATCGGTGCTCGTACTGTGACAGGAGATAGAGGGCGCACGCATGTATAATTAAAGAATATATACTGTATCCCGTGACAGTGGCCCCTTTCCATTCTCGATATGCTTCACCACAATACATTTGATATGCTTGACTGCCTATCACTGCTGCATTGGGGTGAAGCTGACTTTTGGGAACTGGCATTATTCAACGTTTTACCCTTGCCGTACTTTCTGCACACCGAAGCTGTCCGAGAGGATGACAAAGGCGGAATTGGTTCCATTGACGACAGCGGCGAATTCTTTCAATGAAAAACATGGCACCGAACAGAGGACGTATTCTGAAACGTTCCACTTCGGCGATATTTCGCTTTCGATTTCAGGCGCACGCTGATTGGCTGTTTTAGCAAAATTGGATGAGCTGATTGGCTGGTTGAGCCCGACGTCATTCAATTTTGCTCAACCAACCAATCAGCGCGCGCCTGAAAGCGAAAAGCGAAATATCGCCGAAGTGGAACCTTTCAGAATACAGCCCTAGAAGGAAGCTCGGCAGCGAACATTGAAGCAGCTAGGCCTAGCATTGCTGCCATGGCCACGGCTGCCAGTGGATCGGCGTGCGAGAGCACTGGTTTGACGCTGCGAGATAATAAAAATGGCAGTGGCGGTGGTTTCGATTAATGCCATTTCAGCCATGCGGTCATGGCAAAAAGTCCGGAAGATCGGACGGTGAAGAGTTTCAACATCCAAAATTTCAGACATCCTTATACACTGGCTCTATGGGATACGTGGTGGTGCTGTCAAGACACCCGAATTATCTGGCGTGTCCAAAAAATCGGGCGTCCAAAAAATTGGTCGTCGACTGTATAAGTCATATCACGGCCGCTGAATAAAAGAAAAAGGTACGGTCTGTCACGTCAGGCGGGCTGCAATGGGAGCGAGCGTCACAGCCGTAGCTGAATTCGCGGCCGCTTGGCTGGCCCGAACGGCGCTATTTGCGGGGGGTGGGACGCGTCGGTTTCCATAGGTGATGGCGTTCCTAGCGCGGTCCTCATGCTTTTTCTATGCCATTTTCGAGACACGCGGCAGGCTGCACTTTCTTTTTTTTTATCTAGCGGCCGTGGTCATATAGTCACACAAGCTTCCAAGTGCATATTGCGACTGCAGGTCAGCCAATGCCTACACATTGCTTCCTTAGGCACTGGTGTTTGCCAGCACAGTACAAAAGCTATTTCTGAAAGGGAAAAATTGTCATCCAACTGACTGTAATATGAAGCTGCAAAGCACCATTCTGCAAGCCACCATTCCACAGGAATGGCACGAGATGCAGCTCACCTCACAGAGGACGATACCAAAGGAGAAAAGGTCCACCTTCTCGTCGTACAGTTTCCCGGTCATCATCTCGGGCGCCATCCAATATGGGTTACCCACTACAGTGTAGCGTTTCTTGCGCTCGAGCCGCTTGCTGCCTGCTCCAACACCACCGCCTGAGGTACGCTTGGCACCAGTGCTGCTCCTGCGGCCGATCCCCGCCACACTGGGGTCGCTCATGACACGAGCCAGCCCAAAGTCAGCCACTACAACCGTATGATCCTGCAGCAAACATGCAACCTTGATGTGCATATCGGGGTGTGTTGGTGGCAGCAGTGTGGCTGCATGTTACACTAGTGGAGAATAAAAGGTACAATCTTGTAATGCACGCGCTGGCCCCATCATATGGAAGCTCCCGAGTTTCCCAGGACAGCTCAAAGTTGCTAGCTAGGCAAACCTACTCCAATAAAGGAGTTGGACAAGTAACCTTCAGTCAAGAGGAAGGCTATGCATGTTATTCGTTATCAGAGTCACTGCACCTCTCGCTTAAACCTATTCACAAAAGAAAGCCAGTGTTCCATAACATGTAGATGACATCATGTAAAAATGTGAGAAACTGGACAAGAAAGCGGACAGATGCAGTGCTGCGGTGTCCTTTCTCTCTTGTCCCGTTTCTCACATTGTTTTTACGTAATGATTGCTTACCAACTAGCTCATCTTTATATTCTACTTATGGTATTTACTTGCACAATAGATGCACTAGCATAATAATTTCACCCCAATTTTATTTTTTAAAATCAGGATTTGTGCCCCTTTCGTAATAATCGCACCCCCAACTTGGGTATCATGCAGTCCCACACATGAACGGCTGTGCTATAGTTTCCCGCTATAGTGTACTCACTCGAACTTATGATGATAGTGCATGCCACTGAAAGCCAGCTGCTATATGAAAGCCAGATAGCCAAATGCTATCTGCGGTCGTACCAGCGCAACAGTTAATCAAAACGACACATAGCCAGTTCCGCAGCTAAGAGTGGACCGGTGAGCCGTACATTAGTCTTATTAAAGTGAAGCTTTCTTTGCCTCTTCTCTTGACTTTTGCACTGCTGCTGCTGCTGTCTTGCACGCCATGTCAGGGGGTGGTTGAGAATGTGTATAATGCACATGTTGGGGATGCAGGAGAGACACCTGTGAGCCCATTCCAATGCGAACTTTGTGGCCGTTGCCGCAATACCCTCTGGAGCTCTCTAGTCGTCACAATGCCCCCTAGAACTCCCTGGCCATTGATACAATGCCCTCTGGAAGGCTGTAATTACGCGTTAGCCCCCCGAGAAAGCATTGCAGAAGCTGCAGCACTTACTTTTGTACTCACGTGCAACAGCCCAGAGGGGAGAGAGTATGGTGGAAAGACCAGACAAAGAATGCGTAAAGCCAACACCCCGACGAAATGGGGGAATAATGGCCACTCTTCGCTCTGGCAGCTTGCATACATGGGATGATCACGGGAGAAGGGAAGGGTGCCGTCAGAAAGCATGCTTCGTTTAGGGTCTCTTCAACAAAAACACTACTATGTACTAGACACGGCAACAGTTGCAGACAAACTGTAAAAATTTCAATTCAAGGTATGATACAGCATGTCTCAGACCTTGAATGTAAGAAGAAATGTAAGAAGACCACGCCAGGAGGTACAAAGAAGACGACTTGCGAAAAGAATCACCAGAAAAAGCCTGTAGAGTGTATAAGGAGTGTCGTCTACCAGATACCTACATCTTGAGGAGCCTGCTACATCGGCCAGACCGGGCGATGATAGGCTAAGTGAGCATAATAGCAATGTGAAAAAAGAGCAGGCCGATGGTTTTCTTGCACAGCACTGCAAGAATTGCCCCTGCCGGCCCATCATTGAAGATGCCGCGATTCTAGGAAAAAGCCTAAACAAGATGACCAGGCTCATTATTGAGGCATATCACATCGCCACCTTCAGTGGGTCTCGTATCAGCAAACCGCCCATTTCATTATCAGGAAAAGAGGTGGAATTAATGCGTATGGCATGATTATTATAATTTTTTTTTCACTTACTTCCCATTCTGTAATGAGATGTGCTATCAGGATGGTCGGAGCACAGGTTCTATTGCAGGCAAAAGAGTGGTATATATGTATGCTGTGATCCTGCAATAAAAGCTTGTTGTTGAAAGTTAGGACCAAACGTGTGTGCTGTCTGTGTTCTTCTTGTGTCCTGTTTCTGATGCGCTATGCATTTTGCCTCCATCATGCACTACTATGTGCACTACTTTACAAGTGCCTTTTAAGTGCCAGTGAAGTGTCTGCTTTTTGCTATGACCATTGACCATATCTTGTGCAACAATGACGATGCATTTTTTTGGTGTAAGGATGCAAGTCTCACCGACCACTCCCCTATTTTTGCTTTTCTTGCATGCCACAGAAAATAACAATGCTAAACACAATCTTACAGCAAGACATAGGATCAATTGCCCAAACTGCAGAAAAAAGATTTCGTGAAGTACTGAACAGTGACACTCAGATTGACTGTGTGAACTCTGTAAATGCTTAAACGTACATGGTATCTGATTTACCACACACAGGAACAGCAAATAAGAGGAACTGTGGACTTCCAGTGATAAATAGTAGGATTGGTGGCACTACCATGGTAAAGAACAGAAAATTAATAATTAACATTTCCAAATTCTTTCAAAATGCAACCACAAATTCTTTAAAAATATACAGCCAACTTCAAGTGAGAACATAGCAGGAAGGACACGTACATAAATATTGCAGCAGAGAAAATTATGACAAGAAAAGAATTCTTACTTCAACATAGTGGACAAAGTGAACAGTAAAATCGCTGGAACAACTGTATTATTGATGTCGTAGAACTACCAGCAACCCCCTTTTCTTTGTTGACAATGAATCCCATTTCCTTTGATTAAAATACTACCGTTTCCAGGAATATTTACTATAGAGAACTGACCAACAGAAATGAGGGTGCCATAGCTTGCCAGCTTCAGCCTGCAAAGCACTGCTTGTTACAGGAGAGCTAAGCCTGCTAAATATGAACTGCAGGATGCACAAGAAACTAATTAATACAGTAAAAGCTTGTTAATTCACACCACATTAATTTGAAATTTTGGACAATTAAAACTAATTGGCACAGTCCAGCTAAGCTCCAAACAACTCTAAGTATTAAAAAGCTTGTTAATTCGCACTAAAATTGGGTCTGTCATGGATAATTTGAACTGCGAGCCGCCAAGGCCAACTCCTGGCTCACACTGGCAGTCACTTTCTTAGCTAAGCAACAGGTGTTGCGACACGCTAATCACCATCGTCATCATCAATCCACGCCCCATCGACACCTTCCTTGAATTTTAAAGGCTATGCTTTTACGAACTGCATGCACCAGAAAAGATTACAGGAGCCAGAAACATGTCATGGCAGCCATGCTCTTACGTTTATTTCTTCAGGTTAGTTGCACTGACACTGATAGTAGAGCATGCAGCTTATGTGGTGTGGCATTGAGCAACTCGCCATATGCAGCGACGTGGCAACTCCCAAGTCGCAAAGGTAGAGCAACTGAGATAAGCTGCACTGTTTTGTTTGTTTTTTTTGCCTTTGTGGTGTCAGTGCCTCAATGGTGTGCCACTGAATATACGAAATTTCAACAAATGTCATTGGAGTGCAAGTGAATTCCCTTAAGGTGCATGGAGCACTTAGAATTACATGTATGCAGATGTTGCCAGGCAGAAGGCCAGTAAGTGCCAGTCTTCTTCAAACAGTCATACACATTGCAATGCTACTGGTATCTGGATCAATACAATCATGATATACCGTACTTGCACGTAAATAAAGCGACCACGAATATAACGTGAGCAGCGTTCTGAGGCTGGAAACTCTGAAAAAAGCGAGTGAGTGAGATAACTATTTGGAATCTGGCGATTGGGAGTCCCGGGCCTGGGGTCGCCTAGATGGTCACTGGGAGCTGTTGCTCCCGCACGGCCTCCATGGCTCACCGGATGGCGCAAAGTTGGTCTTGGAGTTCTGAGCTGAGCAGCGCAGCCGACCACCACGCCCGTAGATTTTCCGGGGAGACTGCCATTTTATGTTGATATATTTTACACCCCCACAACATGCGTTGAAGGGTGGCTCTAGCAGACTTGCATAGCTTGCATATAACGCTCGCGTACATCTCGGGGTAGAAGTCTTTAATTGCAAGCTTCGCATTATATTCGTGCAAATACAGTACTACAGCCGCATCTCGATAATTCGAATATTCTCGATAATTCGAGGGGCCCGAACATTTGTTCAAATTAAAAGAAGTTCGAATTAAAAGAAGGCCTTATTTTTGAAATACTCATGCACGATGTAAGAATGGTGCGAGTCGTGAAATGCAGTGCACAAAACACATCGCGAGCAAGGGCAACGAAATTGCCCACTCCGGCCAACGCTCGCTTCCCGATAACGGCAGAAAACTAAACTTCAGGGAGCTGTCAGCACGGCGACAGGCACGCGCGGAGAACCTCGAATGTGAGGGAGGAGGGCAGCAGAGAAGCGGATTTGGCCTTGGCAACGCTGTTGCTTCGGTGGCAGTGGCTTCGGTAGCTCCCCCCACCTTCGACTGTCTCCGTGCACGCCCGCCGCCGCTCCTGCCGGCCTGGCGCCAGCTTAGCCCGCTCCCTGAAGTTTCGTTTTCCGCCTTTATCGGGAAGTTGGTCAAACTGGGCCTCCGCCACTGCGTTGGCGGAGACGTCAGTACGTACACGTATGTTTTGGCGCGACGGTGAAACGGCGACCTTGCCAGTTGAGAGTGAAATTTCCGCCGCGTTATTTTTTTTTTTCTTTTTCGCCGCGCGACGTTGAGGGGGTCTCTCCTTAAATTTTGCTCTATGGCGGTGTCGGAGCAATGCCGGTCGGAGGTGCCGCCGCGTGATTTGGCCTGCTGCTGAGAGCATTGTCGGTGCGCCGTATGTTCGAATTAACCATCGCAAATGCTTTCGCGTTCGAATTACCGGGCGTTTTCACCCATAGGAATACACATAACTTTGACAGGACCACAGCGTCAGTTCTAATAAACCGGAAGTTCGAATTAAGCGTGTTCGAATTAACGAGATTCGACTGTATTACTTTAACAAAGTTTATACAGTTTCACTGATTCACCATGGGGCATAATTCGCTGTACCAAGTCCATTATAAACTGGGTTTCACAGAACACCCTACGACATGCACCTTACACTTACACATGTGAGCAACAGTTGTGATTATGACATGAAAAAGAGAGGCTTGGGTCTTAGCGTGCCGAAATTGTGCGGTACAAACAATGCTTGCAGCAGAAGGCTCCAACTTGATGCATGTTTTCACATTCATTCATTCGATATGAATATTTTTTAAATTGAAGTTTCTGCACGTCTGTCACTGTGATGAGCACGTAAAGAAACAGGAGAAAGAAGAAAAAGACAATAATTGGGAAAAGGAGCACGAAAACACGAGGTGGCAGAGGAAGAGATAAGAGGAAGAAGATGCGAGAAAATAGGGAAGTGGGCAAACAAAAAGAACAGTATATATGAACAAATAAGCGAAAAAAATACACGTGGAGCTACGTTGCCAATGCCGCAAAAGGACACGTAGCAGAAGAAAGCAGCCCAGCTATGCTCTGGGACGACAAGCAGGAGGAGCTGGAGGCCGGACGTGATGGATGGCTTGTGGAGACGGTGGCCATCGAGTGGAGGTGTGGTTCAGCTGCAGCGGCTGTGATGCGCGAGCTGAGTGGGTGGCACTGGAGCCCTCAGCTACAGGCTGACGGCGCCGTTTCTGAAAGTCCCTACGGCTATGACCCGCAGGCTAGCGAAGTTGGCCGAGCGATTCAGGCGCCTCAGTCGCCCCTACATCCTGACCTTGTGACCAGATAACTGTGCACCGATGGCGGAGACGGCAACATCGAATCCCCGACGCATCGGCGGGCCAACAGATTTCATGTTGGAAGTAGTGACGACGAGGCGACGTGGCAACGCCAGGGGACTCAATGTAAATATTTTAAACTTACCATCTTTGCTGTTTGTTTTTTCAATTATAAATGTTTGTCTTACACGTGTTGACTTGTCCCTGTCCCATCTCTAGTTGCCAAATTCGTGACAGTCACTGAACACAATATAAACTTTAAAAATATGTAAATGCTATAAAGCTGGACAGAATCAAGGTAATGCTGTTTTGCCGTCGCTTGAGATACTCAGATAATCTTTTGCATTCTGCCTAATTAGATAGTCTTAATTAATCAACTTCAATATTATTACAATTAGATGAGAGTGTCATGAGAAAATTGTAGAGCAACATGAGAAACTCCCGATACAGCTTTCTGTCGCTCAATACGAGTTAGATGAAAGTGTTTTTCCGAGCGTGAAAGAAGCTACAAGTACATGCAAAATTGCCGCGTAACTGGCTGCTCGAGGTACTTTTGCTTGTATTCACGGTCCATTTTTCCCGCTCGGAAAAAAACACTTTTATGTAGCACGTATTGGGCAACAGAAAGCTGTGTCGGAAGTA
>NC_051155.1:107705476-107755671 GCF_013339745.2 Dermacentor silvarum | reverse complement strand
GGCTGTATCTGTTCCGCCGAGGCGCCCTGGTGACGTGGCGTCGCGGTGATGCTCTCTCCCTTCACGCCGCACCTGACGCGCTGTTGCTTCCGCAGGTGTTCCGATTCGCCCACTCTGCTACGTCGAGGCGTTCTCGTGACCTGGCGTCGCATCCAATGAGAATTTAGGTGCCCTTTCGCTGGTACAGACGCCGGCTTTCTCGCTCAATGGGCCATTTGATGCTTTCACATCAATAAGCCAAAGATGACTGTTTTTGACTATTCGCACTTTGCACCGTTAGTACACAAGCAAAAAAAAAGGTGTGTGTCATTTAACTTTACCCTCGCGATAATTATTTCGTCACTTCATTATATTCTGCCGCTAAAACCTTTACGGTTCACTTGCTCGACACACTGCAATAAGGGACACTGCACCAGTGTGTTATACGCCGCACGGCCATTGTATGTTCATTTGCCTGAGAGACTGCCCTTCGCTGAAGCGTGACCAGAAGTGGTACTACACTAAGCCTTGACAAAACTTCTAGAAAGCATTAATTACGGTGATTCACCCTGAGCTTCTTGCTTTGCTAATCAGCCGTGTCACGCTGACTATGCCGGTTCTGTTATATATCGCAGAGCCTAAGCAGCATTGTGCTTGATTAATTCTTCTGCAGCCAAATTATTCAGGTGGCCGTATAAGAGAAAAATAAGTGTCCGCGGCAGGGCATGGTATCGCTCCAAAAATTAAATGAGCTCATTGTTTTTCATTTTTAGTTAATGCGAATCATTGCAGTCATGTAATGACTGCAATGATTCGCGAAGCGTCTCGTATGTTAACCGTCACACGTACCTTCGAGATGGGCGCTTGGCTTGCATTTTACTTGCGATGTTTGGTTATGCTTAGTGTTCGCACTTATTCACTTCATCTTGATTAAAGCATTTTTTTTTGTGTCATAAGTTTAATCACACGCTAAAAAATGCGGGAAAAGCGGCTCAAGTGCGCGCCAAAATCTCGGAGGCAACATGCCGTAATTTACCAAGTGCGAGCTATGACGGTGGTCACAAATAATGCTCCAGGAGACATATGTGCCGTGGAGCCACATACAGGGGTCCCAGCTAAGGTTAGCCAAGCTGTCAAGAAAAACAGATGCAATATACGATTATGATACATGCGTTGTGCAGTCTTGAGTCCTCTACCGCCGTGCACCAGGATAATCTTTCCGTGCTAATTATTCGATCAATTAAAGAAGAACAATCGAACTTTTTTTAGTTTTGAATTCAGGGCACGTATTTAGATGGGGAAATCTGTTATTGTGTCCTAAAACATCCCTTTCAGTCGCTTTCACCGCGCTATGACCTGGGCAGTTATTTTATCCTCATTTTACTCGTAGCGCGCTAAATATGAAGAATACCGCGTGATTGTACGGCCGCGCGCCTAGATACCGGCCAGCTGTCTTAAACGTGGTTTGAAGGAACTAATTCCGCTCATTGTCCGACTCGGCAACGATATGAAAGTGGCAAGCTGCCCGTGTTGGCTTTCGCTGATCGCGAGCTGCGCGTGCCGGGCGACGTTCCCAGCTTACGCAAAAAGCACGCCACATACAACTTTGCTCTCCAGACCAAACACAGAAGATACACGAAGGCTCCTAGCATCTGCACCTTGCTAGCTCAATTTCGTCAACGTGCACACTTGAAGCGGCGATGGATGAGCAGGAGCGGTGTACACGCCAGCGGCAGTGTATGCAAGAGCGACCCGAAAACTCTATTGAACGTTCTTCCAGTCACCAGCTCCATGGAAAGAGCCCTTATACGAAGTTCCTCTTTTTTTTCTTTCTCCTTCATGCAGGTTAGCAGACGATACATGAAAAAGGAGCAGTCGACCGCAGGCGCGATTCGAGCAGTTGAGCTCCGGGAATGTTGTGCGCTTGGCTCACCTGGGCGGGCGTCCTGATTGTCGCCGTGATGCCGTCTAGCGTGCTCTGCGCAGCGAGTGGTAGCGGCGTCCAGTCGTCTCAAACCGCGTACAACATGGAGGAAGAGTACGTTAAGCTGGCCCGAGAGCGCCCGACGTTTGCCGTCTACGCCCTCATCAACAACGTCGCTTGCGGTAAAGGGTGATTCTCTTTTACTGCGTTAGCATTAGGAGTGTCTCAGTGAAAAAAAGTGTATCTGTGTAGTGTGGGATGCCGGTCACGTAGTAGAGGCTTATATATATATATAGCGCAATTGACGGCTCCGGACTACCGTATGCTGCACTTCGCTCCTCGCGTGAGCTTCCGAATAACGCTTTGCTGTGGTGAACTCGGTTTACGTCATAGATCCGGAACCTGGAATAAGTGCGACGTAGTGCTAACGCATTGCTCTCGCATTTGTCGCTAGATCGCCACTGAATTTTCGGAATGTGTTATAGCACCGACCAAGAAAATGTGGCGCAGACGAAGTTAGCTTTTCGTGCCAGTATGCTCCAATATGGCGTCATATAAAAAATGGCGCATAGGTTAGAGGGGCCCTGAACCACTTTTATCGAAGTGGAGAAAGGCATTTGAAGTGAAAATAGGCTATTTCAGAAATGCTTTGCCGCAAAAAAGTACTTCAATGTGTTCAGCAGAAGCGCAGTTATTGGCAATCAAACACGGCCTCCACTGTGCTCCCATTCCTTATTCAATGTCTTGCACTGCGAAGGCTACGGCGGAGTGGGGCGGGACCACAAGGCTCACCGTGGCGCGCAGTTAAAATTTCAGTTTGGATGTTTACGTAGACGCCACGACTTCCGATTTTGGTGCCTACGACGCGCTAAACGTAAGCCAAACGCGGTTGTCCTCAGCGAGCCGCAGTCCGCTTAGCAAGTGGACTCCTGGCGGCACCTCGCGGCGGCAGCGGTGTAGCCGACCCCAGCGACCAATAGCAGCCGCGTATGGGAAAGCGCTTTATTACGAAATAAAGCGTCCAGAAGAGAGTGAGCAGCAGGGTTCTGTTTGAAAAGAGAGCGTTTGAGAGAAAGGTGACTCCGCGCTCCGCTTGCGAGCTTCACGCACCGCATACGACATCAAAACTTGGCGGAGATGTTGACAGCTGCGTATGCTACCCGCGGACTATGTTATTTCACCAAGCCCGATGGGTGGTTCAGGGCCCCTTTAATATGCCCCGATACCGCCGTATAGATTGACGACGTTGTTTTGTCCAGCTCGCCATCAGACCTGCAGGTTAAAGTGGTGGTGGAATCATGCCTTTTTAAAACTCGTATTGAAAAATTTGGAGAACAAGCGGACGCCTCGATCCGACGCGAGGAATTGCGTTTGTAAAATTTTTAACTTCGAAAAAGCAGTTCAGTTGCCTTGGTTATGCGACTCAGGACCAATGGTGTGAGTATAACCTTAAATTTGCTTTAAGAAAGCGCATAGTAACTCAGTGTTCACGAAGGGGACTCGACTCGTAATTCTTCCTGGAATCCACAGTGTAGAGCACAACTCTGCTTCAGAAGCGGTTCTAAGATTTATTATTTGTTGCATTTCGCGTGCGGAAAATTGGCTTTGAGAGTATGCTAAGTAGTAGTGTGCATATGAGCTAAATGTTTTGAATATAGGTCACTGTTTGATTTTATAAGCAGAGGTTTATCGTCAATTGCCAGATTCTGCACACAATCGTTCGTTTTGCATTGTGTTGCTGCCCCATTTATCCAAGTGTATCAGTGTAACTGTTACTGTGGGCCCATTCGCACTTCTTGGAGTATGGGACTCAATAGTCTCCACAATATGTTTCTCTGACTATACTTGTTTATGTACTATCGTACTAAATTAAATTCTGAAGCTATGAATTTGCTCTCGTCGTTACTGTGATAACAACTGTCAGAGTTTCCTTCGATCACCGAGATCTTACTGTGCAGCTGGCAATAATACACTACGATATACGCCGCTGCAGAATACGAGGTTGTAGTTATACTGATTCTGCCTTAGTAGCGAGAAGTTAGGTATATTTCGTGAGATACCTGCATTAGACATAAAAATGAAGGCGTGTTTAAGTTTATTTTTGCTTTGTTTGTACGTGCAGAAAGATGCCGCATGAATGCTTCGTTCCTGGACAAGGCGAAAAAATGTCTCCAAGAAGTGTGAGTGTCAGGTATTCGGTTATTTTCGCAACAGACAAATAGTGCCTATGGCGACTGAATAAGGGCTGAAAAACTGCACCATTGTATGGCATGCCAATAACTCACCTATCCATTCATTGAATACATTTTATGTTTTTCGTTTCACAGATCTTTGACGGACAGAAATAAAATAAAGACGCTACAGACATCACCGCGTGGATTAGTACAACTCTGTTATTGCTAACTACAACATTCTGCTCAAACATAAATCTGTCTGAATTTGTCAGCAAGGGCGCGGGCTATTTTTAAATGCTTGACACAGCGCAAGACATGTTCCGGCAAGTTTTGTGGCTAACCCAGTCGCTCTAGAGTCGCTCTAGATTCAATCATGGCAGCTCGGAAGTTCTTGCGGCCGAAAGAGGCCGTGTTTAATGGAAACTCCACCTTGAAGTGACTTTTTTTCTGTGTGTGTTTGGGCCCCTTCTCACCAGAGCAATAACTTTGTGAGCAGTGCTGAGGCTATACCACAAAATATGAGTCACTCGGGTACGTTGACGCGCAATTATTACCGAGCTGATATGGGACAGCAATCACTGAGCAATACAGTTGCCTATCAGTACTTGAAAATTATTGCGGTGAGTACGGTGCTCGTCACCTCGTATAAAAGGCGTCAAGCTGCCCTGAACTCACTAGTACAGTGCAAGTTAGCCGGTATACGGAAAATCTCTTCTGAACATCCTTTGTAACATAGCCGTCTTAAAAGAAACGGAACGTTTTGGGTCAAAAAAAAAAAAAAAAGACGCGCATCGCTTGATTTCTTGCTTTTGGGCGCATTTCAGCCTCAGGGAGACCTGCAGTCACGAGTATTCTTTACGGCAGTTGAATATTCCGTCGTAATTACTCAAGGTTTATCTCGAAGCGCTTCCATGTGCAGGACCACTTTGTCCGTTACTTCGTTTTCTCTCCAGCATGCGTCAACCATTGTTCTACATTCTCACTTCAGGTAAATTTGAAAACAAAGACGTGCATTACAGAAGAACAGTACCTACTGGAATACGTGAGTATGCCTCGTCTCTTTAGCGATCCAACTTGTCGTGCCTCGCTTACGGCTTGTACTGCTACACGCGCTCAGTTGAACCGGAGACCGCTTTTCTCGCAGCTAGAAACACGTTCTATCTGCTAGCGAAGCAACCTCTCGTGAAGAGCTGCTGCTAAGTGCGCGTGGATTGCACACGTTAACAGACTAACTTGCTACTGTGTATTAGTATAGGTATTGCGGAAATGGTAATAGCCGTATAGCACGTGTAGCAGCTGGTAGCAGCTGCCATTTCATAGTGCAGCAGACCACGTGCCAGCCTTCGAAAACGAAGGCGAAGTGTCTCCTTCTCTTGTGACCACGTGACGCGAGTCTCGGCTGGCAAGAAAAGGCAAGAACAATGGGGGGCTTGGTGCAACGTCGACTGTTGAGGTCGAGCTCTCTTCTACAGACGCAGTGTCGATCGCTGCGCACTGACATTGGCCATTTCTCGTCATCAGTATAACGTATTTTTATTTGTGGCCCGCTTCATTCATTCGTCAGCTAAAGCCACAATATATATTACAACAAACAAAGTTGAGTGCACAGGTACCCAGTGTGCCGAAATACGTCCAAAAACAGCTATGTCAGCGCAGTTGGGCAAAGGATGCAAAGCTATAGCGCGAATGTCGCTCGACGAGTAAGAACTCTGACACGAATAAAGTCAACATGTATGTTCACGTGTACGGTCTTCGAGGACTCTGACCGACTCTTTAGACGACACTGTACGGTATCTGAAAAGAGGACGAGGTTAGTAACGGATGAGATCGTCGTCGAGTTCTAGACATGGTTCTGTCCATGAAGTAACGCGTAAACCTCTTTGCGCTAATCACACCTTGTATACCACATATTGTAGAGTTGACGGAGGAGCTTTGATATTTGACCTGTGCACTTACATTGATCATGACCTTTGAACTGGACCGACCCAAGAGATACTTAAGGCAATCGGAAATTTACGCGTATAAGTATGCCCTAATTGGAGTGACCAAATTGGGCTCATGTTAGGGTGTCGCGCGTGACTCACTTATTTGGTAGGCGTTGTCACAGAACCCGAATGCACTTCATAACTGCATCAGATAGGGTCATAGTGCTAGAAGACACGGACAAACGAGCGCTAACTTTCAAATGAATGTTTATTTCCAGAAACAACCGTATTTGTAGGCCCGCACACCGAAAAGGCCCAATCACCGCACATGAAATCCGGCCGCGTCCAGGAACGCAAATTCACTTGTAGTCAGAGCAACTGAAGGGGAACTGATGCAGCTATCAGCGGCCGTCGCTATCAAAGTGGCTTCAACAACTTCTCGCGTAACTTTATCTGCATTTCTATGCAAAACAGACGATGAGCAAAATGAGAGCCAGGTGAGAGCAGGAGCCAACGTTCCGACAAGTGGACTTGTCAGAACGTTGGCTCCTGCTCTCACCTTTTTCTCGTTTTGCTCATCGTCTTGAATTTCTGTCTTCCGCATTCCCATTGTTTTTCCTATACAAAAGAGAGCACTTTTTAAACAAGGGTTTACAGCGAAAATAATCGCTATGGTTGTTTCTGGAAATAAACACTCAGTTGAAAGTTAGCGCTTGTCCTGTTGTCTCGTTCTTGTCCATGTCTTCTGGCGCTATGGCCCCCTTTGATGTATCTAACTAGCCTAAAAATCCATACTTTTAAACTTTATAACTGCAGTGCTTGGCTGTAAAACAGAGCAGCTGAGGGCAACGCAGTTGGTTTAACTGCTACTTGAACGCAAATTCTGTTACCTTGTTGATAGTCTCAAAGCGAATCGCTATATTTGTCTCACTGTATACCGCATGCGAAGGACTCGGCAAGCGTTAGGAAATGTTTCTCTTCATTCTGATCAGTATATTTACATGTTCACGGGTGACAGGATGAAGGCAGTGCCATATAATAATGGTAGGAAACAGTGTTCAGCGGTGCTAGTCAGCAAGCACGACATCGACAAATATCACTGCGTTCCACGAAACGATTTAGGCAATGCTGCGCCGCAAATACGCGCATCACGAGTTTCTTCGGCACTTCATGAAAATTGTAGTGCAAGACTTTCAACGCGATCACTCAATCTTTTCTCTTGCAGGGAGACAATGCAATGGGAATTGTGGTAAGTTGTCTTGTTCCAAACATCATAACATCTCAGGCATTTTCCGCCGATACTATAGACTAGCAAGCGATACAAATGGCTTTAGCCTATTTAGTCGTCTATGCTTTTCCGCTGCTTTCAAGTCAGGCGTGTGCGTTTAGACCTCAGGTTCCTTTTGAGACAAAAACAAGTGCGCACGCACGTTCGTCTTCTTTCTTGTGCGTGGGTATTCTTCGCTCGGTTGACTACAAAGGTGTACGTGTTTTATCCTCAGCTATGTACTTAGACGTACACAGAAGCGAATAGGCGTTTGTGTTAGCTGTTGTACGTGTGTGTTTAGATATAAGTTGCGTATTTGCCGATGTTTGACCAAAGCACAAACAACAGGGGCCGCTTCTCGTTCGCGGGAGAAGCTTGTGATTGGCTAAGCCCACTTTAGCTAAGGAATGATATACTCGTCAGTGATTGGTGTCTGTTCATATAGGAACCGTTCTAACTATCCGAGCTGCTTTGTGAGTTCGGGTACATGCTCTTAAAATTTGAAGGGTGTCAGATAAGGTGACACCCATAGTCAGATATTGAGAATTTAACATTGAGAAATACCTCACATGTTCAAAGTTGATCAAAGAATGGGTTAATGACAAGCCCAAATATAATAAAAACGCGGGGCCACATTATTATTTGCGCACACAAAAAGGGTGAGAACCCCATGAAAGAGATACATTTCGCTATTTATTTAATATACTTTCAGCGCCTTTTATGCATCACGGGGATGAGTAAAGTACTCTAGGCGCGCATATTTCGTGCTCCGCCACTACCGCTCTGTATTCATGGCCGAAACACGTATCCCGTGCTCGGCGCATTACCACACTGGCTATATGGCACATATTTCAGCCGGGAGAAACGACGTCAACGTCGAGCGACGTCACACCTAAAGTGCGTCGGAAACACGCTCTCATTCTAGGGTAAAGTTTCATTGATTGATCGATTGAACGATTGATTGATTGATTGATTGATTGATTGGGATCCCCGCAATAGCCCTGTAAGTTTGTTGTCTTTCAAAACGAAAGCTATATCCAGTGCCCGTCCTTCACTTTCACCACTCTTCTGGAACTTTCGTGTCATCCCCTGCCGTAGCCCCTCGGCGCCAGTTCCTGAATGTACATTCTCTATCTGTCTTTTCACGCTGTTCTTGCGACAGCGCTCAAGGTCACCTGACAGTTGAGCATAGTGTGTCCGTCAGAAATATCGCATCCACAACGCTGAGATCATTTCTGTGCTTCGTTAACTTCCTCGGTGGCCCAGCCGCTATGACATTCTGCTGATAAGCGCAGGATCGTGGGTTTGATCCCCTGCCACAGCAGTCTCATTTCGACGGGAGTGCACTGAAAAAAAAAATCGAAAAAAAAAGAACATCGTGCAGTGAGCATTGAGTGATGCACGTACAGAACCCCCGGTGGTTGAAAATAACCAGAATCTCTTTACTGCGGCGCCTCCCATAGCCCGTGTGTTGCATTGGGTTGTTTAACTCTGGAATCAAAAGATAAATAAACGTCGTCTGCTCTCTTTTCAGAGTTGTTACGTCAAGCGCCTGCACATGACGTTGGAGAAGCTCTACTGCCTTCTGGTAAGACTGTACAACTTGCTGCAAATTGGTAGTTGCAAAAGGCTGTCAGTTGTGCGACGTACGGTATATCGAAAGACGACTAACGGGTTTAGAATAACAACTTAACCGTGCCACTGTCTTAGGTTCTTCCACTGCGATTTTGTCTTTGATATTAAAACGATTAGGAATGACACTGGAAATCATCCTGCCTAGCTGCAGTTTTTTTGTAAATAGTAAGTCGGAACCTGGCTGTGGAAACAAGTCGTTTATGAATGTAGGGCGAATCCACTGTCGCATAGTTGATTCATGATTAGATGGAAACAGCGTTACTAGACAAAACGAAGGAAAAAGGAACACATACTAACGTTATTATGGTATTCATTTAATCGTTTTCAAGGTATCTGACGGTTCGACGTTTTCCTTGAGAAGAACTTGAGTTTGGCCTAGTTGGTGTTTACTGCATGACATGTTGACCGCTAATCAAGGACAAAGACCGAGAAAGAGAAACACAAAAAGACGACACGGGCGGTAACTTGCAACTGATTTATTCACGGGAACACGTACAAATATATAGAGAAATATGACGTGCGCAGTGCGCAGCACCAAGTCCACTCATCAGCCTAGAGGGGCAACCACTTATAAAAAAGAAACCTATGTCTGATTCAAACAGTTCAATGGAGGTACCTTCATTAAGCTGTTTAAATCAGAGATAGTTTTTTTTAATCTTCATTAAGCTGTTTGAATCAGATATAGTTTTTTTTTATAAGTGGTTGCTCCGCTATGCTAATATGAGTGGATTTGGTGCTGCGCACTGCGCACGTCATATTTGTCTATATATTTCTACGTGTTCCCGTGAATAAATCAGCTGCAAGTTACCGCCCGCGTCGTCGTTTTGTGTTTCTCTTTATCTGTCTTTGTCCTTGATTAGCGGTCGACATGTCGTGACGTTTTCCTTGTCGCGTGATAGAAACACGACTCCGTGCATCGTACAAATGATTCTCGCTGTTTTTTGTGACATCCGCGTGGCATCCTAGAGACAACATTCACTCTTGCTCCGAGACACGGCACTTAAAAGGGGGCGGAAAGCACAACATCGACACCAACTCGTATCTCAGATTCTTCGAAGTTGTTAAACTGATGAATGGATACCACAGCAACCATTTATTTTTTCTTTCTTCGTTCGACAAGAAGAATTGGGGCTGTTCTTTTTATTTTAATATGTCGTGGCCACAGTCAGCAGTATGAGCAGAGGAAGATGAAGAAGGCCTGCGTATATTTATCCGTGACATCACGCTGCAAGGCCGACAGTGCTTGAAAAAATAAACCTTTGGAAACGCATTTGTGAGCAGCTAACCAGCTTACTCAATAACCAGCGGCCATAATGTCTGCCGTCTTGCGTACTGGGGTTGGGCTACACTGTACATGCTCAATATGGCAGTCTCCATCACCAAACAACGCCGCAGGGGTTACTCGAGTCTCGAATAATAGGTATCTGTGCTACATGGCGATGCCCCTCATACTGGCAGCAATGCCTGGCCTAATGTGGTAATTGCTACGAGCCAGCATTTGTCCACCATCCCCTCAAAAGAATACCGATTGGGTTCTTTTTCTGTCACGGAAAAAAGTTACATTTAGACGAAAAAACACGGTAAATAATCCCATACAGGGAAAAGCATATAGCGCGAAAGAAGAGAATGAAAGTCGCAAGCATACAGGGACCGCACACACACCAGTGAGTTGAGAACACAGCAACAGACTTAAGTAAAGATTTTTAACAGCGCCTCTCGAGGCGCAAAGTGAAACTGCGGAAAAGAGACGAAAATCCCAAGTAGTACTGTTTCGCATTTATAGACCTTTATTTCAAGGGCTCCGTCATATTGCGTAGGTAGTGGCACCATCTATGAGCCGTCGGCCTGCTGGCAGCAGGCTAACGCTGCGCGTTGTGTGCGAGATATATGCTTGGTGGCAGTTTCTGGTGGTTCTTTTCGCGCTCGTGCGTTCTGTTTAGTATGACGTGGCGTTTTCTGCGTGGGAAACGGTTCGTTGTGACACACGTAAGTGATTAAAGTCAGCGTCGCCGGAGTTTTTGCGGGCGTTGAGGCGGATGGAGCACCTAGCGTGATGTGTGCGCGCGTGTTTGAGCCTACAATCAGCCTGAACGATCAGTTGTGTATTTCTTAAAATTCGTTTCATGAATGTGACTTTACTGCAAGATTCTCACTGTAATTATAAGCTGTGGTTTACCAGCAATCAGGAGTTAAGAAACATACGCGACGATCGTAACAGCGTATGTACCGTTCTGCTACGGAATACGTTCTGCTGTTCACTTTGACAAGCCTTCAAATTGTCAGCTGGACATACATACACTTCTGCGACCACTTAGTTTGGTGGACGCGATTCCGCACACAAATCAGATAGTTAATAATAACATACCATACGGTGTGATCGAGCGGCCGGCTGTGGATTGCGCCGCTTCGAGCTTGCATTGGGTTGGCGGTACACGAGCACTCCTGTGTTTCAGTTGCCACGCCTAGCAATCAGACGGGGAGAAGATTTTATCATTCGCGCTGGCAATTCACAGACCCCGCTGTTCCTCGTCGAGTGGAAACCTATACAGCGAAAATAGTTCAAAACACATACACACATCGCGGCTGATGATGCAGTTCACGTGCTTGCGCAGTCAAGAGAAATTCACGCATACTGTAGTTACTGCTGCACCGAAAGGCTACACGATGGCTCCCCAAGGACCTTGTATGAACTGACATCACGTAAGGTTTCCGTAGAATGAACAATAACACCTCCAAATGGTTACGGAGTACGCGTCGGCAACACATCCAAGCAGCGCCGCGCCGGCTCGCACCAGCCAGAGAGGAGGAAAGGCTGTCGGTGAGCCCTTTCCCCCTTGCCCTACGAGATTTTGCATATTACTGACAACTGCTTTTCCAATGCATCGGTTTCAAAAGACTGTCGGCCTTCCGGCGTGACGCTATGGCTAAATGCGCCCAATCTTGCTCTTATATCTACGAGATGTTCTGTTTATGAATTCAATCTTTCTTTATCGGCATTGAAAATATCGTCCCATGTGTGTGTTGTTAAAACTCAAATCGACCGCACCATCGGGTATCTGATGCAGTTGGTAAAGGTCTTTTGCCGTGTCTTTAAGCGCAGCATTCTGATGTCACTTCGCAGAGGGCCAACGAGTTGATGGAGAACCCCGGTTTGGAGGTCGCGCCGACGGCAACCCGATCTTCAACCCGTGGGCCACTAATACGCTGGCCACGCCGAAAGCCATACCGGCAGGTTTTGGCCGCGGGAAATGCATCAGAATACGGCGACAAGGAGGTTCGGCCTAACAACGTGGAGCCTGCCGCAGGTGAATACGAGCTCCATCCCGACGGTCACCGCCCATACCGACGCCCGGATCCAGACTACGAAGGAACGAGAGGTGACAGCACGCCGCCAGAGGAGAAGGATTACGATGACGAAATAGCCAGGTGGCGAGAGGACTACTGGAAGAAACGCCGCTATGTTTATAATGAGGATAACGATGGCGATGTGGTCGATTCCGCCGGTGGACAGCACCAGGAGAGCAACCGCCCGCCGCGCTGGCAGCAGCGCCGTCGCAAGAACGAAGATTCTCCTGACCTGGGAGACTCGAACGGCAGCAGCGATGAGCGTCAAAAGAGCAGACCCTACCGTCGGCACGGTGCAGCAGGAAATTCCTGGGACAACGGCCATGGAAGGGCGCCAGAAGGAGGATATGACGTCGTCGAAGACGCACTGGAGAAGCGTAATGGAAGGGGAGCGGGAGGATCACAAAGAGGCTATGACGCTGACCAAGGAGAGGCTGTTGACAACAGTGGTAGAAAGAGAGCAAGAGAGCCACTAGGAGGCTACGAGGATGGCTACGAAAGTGTCCCGGTCAATGGTCGCAGAATAAGGACAAAAAGACCACAAGAAGGCTACGAGGCAGAACAAGATGATGCCCTGTACAAGAGACATGGAAGGAGAACAAGGGGGCCACAAAAAGGCTACGATGCTGACCGAAGAGAAGCCCTGGACAACAGTAGCAGAAAGAGAACAAGAGGCCCACCAGGAGACTACGAGGATGACCAAGAAGGGCTCCCGGACAATGGCCGTAGAGTAAGGACAAGAGGACCCCAAGAAGGCTTTGAACCTGATCGAGAAGGGAACGTAAGAAACAGTCGTGGAGAGGGAGCAAGAGGAGCGAACGGACACTACGATGATGATAAAAGAGCCCTTGGCGGCAGCCACGGAAAGAGAACGAGAGAACCACAAGGATTATATAAATCCGACGAAGAGGAAGGCCCGGGCAGCAGTCGCAAAAGAAAGACGAGAGGACCTCAAAGAGACTACGATGCTGATCGAGAAGACGCCCTGGAGAACAGCTATGAAAACAGAAGAGGACCACAAGATTACGATGCTGACCAAGACGGTGTCCCGGCCAACGGGCGCACCAAAATGACGAAAGGACGACAAGGAGGCTATGGTGCTGACCAAGGAAGGACCATGTCTACTGGTCCCAGAAGGACAAGTGTACCACGAGAAAGTTACGAGGCTGACCAAGATCCCTCGCATGATTGGTCTGCAGGAATAGAGGACGATGAAACGCCGTCCTACATAAGCGGCGGTGGTCGCGAACGCAATTCTGTAAAAAGCTTCGAACACGACACTGAAGAGTCATTCTCGACCGTGGACACGGATTTGTCCAGGCGATCGAAAATGGAAAGAAGAGGTGGCCGAGGCAGGACGGATGGTAAGCGTGGGCTTAGCGAAGTTCAGTAGATATTAATTCTTTATTCATGTTCATGTGCTGGGAGTTATCGGTTATACTGGTTTCACGTTAGCCTCCGGGGTAACCGAGTTGGTGGAGAGTCTGCGCCAGAAAGGCGAAATCGCCTGGTTTTATATTCAGAAAAACGAGGAATAATTCAACTGATAAACTGTCTTTCTGATGAACCGGTACATATATTTCTTGTAGATTCGCGCTAACGTGAAGCGGATGACTGTTTACTTTTTCATGAACCTTCGTGCACATTGCATGTTTCCGCAGAACTTTGATTTAGTTCAAAAGCAGAAAGTAGACACTCCCAGTGGCATGCACATGAGCCAGCAAGCTTTTGCCATTGGTATGTCACATGAATCAAAAGACATCAAGATCTGCCAGCAATATTATCTGAGAGACAGCGAGAATCGATACAAGATCAGCATTGAAAAACACAAGCATACGTGAGCGAGGGATGAATCAGCGTGAATGAGTAAATGCGTACATATTTGTGAAGCCGGAATGAGACGCCGGGGGGAGGGGGGGGGAGAGACAGAGAGAGAGACAACGAAGGTAACAATCTAGACGGGACTGTATTCACTGTACCCGTTCCATATGTACTCTCACGGATATGTGAACTCATTTGCTTATAGTTGTCTGACGTGTGCTCCTTTTTCCCAACTTTGGATAGTCTTATTTTGCATTCATTTTCAACTGCTAAACGTTCTTAAAAGGTTCGGTTTACCATCTTCGCAATGTGGCATTTAAGCCTGTAACCATAACGCTTCTTAGTCGATGTGGTGTGACCGTACAATCGTTGTCTTCTGCTTCTTCACAGAGGAGCTGGGTAACAAGGCTCGCGAAGGATGGAGCAGGCGCTTAGAAGAACATGAAGCATCCACAGAAGGTGTCAGCGACAAAATGCCTCTGTACAAGCGTACGAGGAGGCGTCGAAAGAATCAAAACGAACAAGGCGACACGCTTCTAGACACGATACGTGCCAGAGACGCCAGGAAATCGCAGACGACTCCGTCCGGTTTCGAGGACTTCATAAGATTTGACGACGACGACGAGGGGCCTTCAGAAGCAAGCAGCGCTGACGGCGACCAGCGCAATCAGAAAGGAGAGATTCGTGAAGACCCCAAAGCTCGAACCAAGAGGCAGGACGATAAACACAATAGCCCTGGGCTGAACATTCCCTAGAAGTCATGTAGAATGCCAATGTGCCTGTCATATGGGAACAGGAACCGTATAAGTGACGTTTATATTAGCTTGTGGAAATGGAAAGCTTGTAGGGGAAAAAAGAACTGAGCAGGAAACTTAGGTACTAATTAAATGAACAATAATCGCTATAGCGGCTTCGTCAGAGTTTACTTTTTAATTTCTCTTCACTGTCGTATTCATCATCATTATCATGATCATCATCAGCCTATTTTATGTTTACTGCAGCCTTGAAAAGGAGGAAAAAATTCAAATTGCATTCTGGACTGGGCTGTGAAGTGCCAAAACCATGCTCTGATGGCACGCCATAGTTGGGTACTTCGGATTAATTTTTAACTTCCTGGGGTTCTTCAACATGCACCTAAATCTAAGTACACGAGCATTTTTATATTCCGGAGACATTTAGAATGCGGCTACTGCGGCAGGGATTGAACCCGTGACCTCGAGCTCAGCAGCACAGCGCCATGCCACTAAGCTACCGTGGCGGGTTAAAAAGAGGAAAAGTCAGTACCAGCAGTTTCCTGTTACCCATGTCTTGCCGTAAGCCTTCTCCCTCCTATGAGTGAGTGAAATAACTTTATTTAGGTCCCGAGAAGACGCAGGGGAGACCCCGTGTCACCCGGCTAGTCCCACGCAGGGACCGCTCATGGCCGAGCTTGACGGCCCGATCGCGGGCACTCTGGACGGCCAGGGTTTGGTCGTTGAGTTCGGGGCTGCCCAAAAGCGCAGCCCACCTATCCTCGCTGAAGGCGGAGCCGATGGCTTCACACTCCCGCAACACATGGTTCAATGTTGCTGTTAGTCCACAGGCAGGGCAGTCCGCACTGGGATACCTTTCAGGGTATATAGCGTGAAGAACCGCAAGGTTAGGATACGCACGAGCTTGTAAAAGTCGAAGAGTCACCGCCCGCGCCCTGCATAAGGCAGGGTGCGGGAGGGGGAATACCCGTCTTGACAGATAATAATGCTTGGTGATCTCATTAAACGTCATCAATGGTTCCTCGCGGGGTAGGGGGACTGCGGAGGCGACGCGGTCAGCGAGTCCTCGTGCGCGCTCTCGTTAGGGTTAGAGGGAGAGCCCTCAGTCGACCCCAAGTGAGCGGGAAACCAAATGAGAGAATGCAGAGAGATACTTTTCAAGCTTTGGAGAATGCGAAGGGCCTGAGGGGAGACCACCCCGGTTTGGTAGGCCTTAATGGCCGCCTTAATTAGAATCGCTATATATTGCCTCTCTGCGACCATCGCGCACAGCCAGCGCGATTGCAACCTGTTCGGCTACTAAGAGCTTCGAAGTGCGTACTGTAGCGCAGCAAGTGATCCTGGAATTAGAGTCGACGATGGATACGGCGAACGCCTCTTGTTAGACATATGCCGCGGCATCCACGAAGCTTGCCTCAATGTGGTTGTTACGGACATGTTCAAGTAGAGCTCTACCCCTGGCCCGATGTCTGCCGACGTTGTGTGCGGGGTGCATATTGCGGGGAATGGGCGCGATGCGCAGTTGAGATGTGATGTCGCTGGGAATCCGCACGGCGTCGGGGCACTGGTCAACAGCGTAAAGGTTCATCTCGGCGAGTGTCTTGCGGCCCGCTGGGGTGCCGGATATCCTGAGCAGCTGTGAACGCTATTGCGCCTCTATTATTTCTTCAAACGTGTTGTGCACTCCGAGCTTTAACAGGTTTTAGGTGTGAGTGCTTACAGGTAAGCCGAGGGCGAGCTTGAAGACCTTTCTGATGAGGGAATTTAACTTGTTCCTCTCTGCAACATGCCAATTATGCATGGCTGCCGAGTATGAAAGGTGGCAGAGCACAAAAGCTTGTATAATGCGGATGAGATTGTCTTCCTTGATTCCCCGGTGCCTGTTGGCGATCCTCCGGATGAGGCCGAGAGCACTCTCCGTCTTGGCGATGATCCTTCTGAGTGCGGTACCATTGGCACCGTTAGACTCGATATACATCCCCAACATTCGGAGCGAGTCCACTCTGGGCACCGGGGACCCGTCACCAGTGAAAAGTCATAATTCGCTTTCGGACGCCGGTTTCCAATCGCGATGGCCACCACCTCTGGGTATCTTCTTGTAGAGAAGTAGCTCAGACTTGGATGGAGAACATCTGAGCCCAGTGGGGCGGAGGAAGCGCTCGGTCGCATCGATGGCGCTCTGCATGGCGTCCTCAACTTGGCCGTCGCTCCCGCCAGCGCACCAGATGGTGATGTCATCTGCTACATGGTATGGTTGATTCCTTAAATCTTGGCGAGCTCCTTGGAAAGCCCGATCATTGCGATGTTGAATAATGTTGGCGAGATGACTGAGCCCTGAGGCGTGCCGCGTGAACCGAGGGTGATTTCTTGCAAGAGGTATCTTTCGATCTTGAGCTTGGCAGTTCTCTGGCTAAGAAATGATCGGACGAAGTCGTAGACCCTCTTTCCAAGCCCGAGGCCGGCAATAGTCTGGAGAATGAATTCGTGTGAGATATTGTCGAAACCCTTCTCCAGGTCTATTCCAAGGATGGCTCTGGTATCCCCCGTGCTCCGATCGATGATCTGATGCTTTATCAGCTTCATGGCGTCCTGTGTCGAGAGGCCGGCTCTGAAAACAATCATATTGCCACGTGTCTAGCGCGGCGATGACGACAACATAAGACACATCGGCACTTATGAAAAACATGGCAAGAAGATGAAGAAGCAGTGACTAGCATGCGGTATTTTAAAACGGCTATTCAATATGGCACGCGCACGTAGACCTTGAAAGTCGCATTAACATCGCCAGACAGAAAAAACAATATGCGGCGTTAGTTACTTTAGATATATGTAAAGCCTATGACAGCATTGAACATGCAATTTTAACAAATCGGTTACAGGGCCATGGCTTTCCAGGATATATTGTAGCATGGGTGCATGAATTTTTGAAAGACAGGGAATTCTTTTGTTTTCAAAGCGGCTATTCATCTGGTAAACACAAGCAAACAAGAGGTGTGCCTCAGGGATCGGTACTTTCACCAATATTATTTAATATTTTACTGAGCGGAAACTTCGCCCCGTTCACCCAGGTGTCAGTACCTACGTTTATGCTGACGACATTGCCTTTTTTGGTTTGGCTAGTGACCTAAACTCCCTTTACGAAATTTTGCAGTCCTATCTAAAGAAACTGGAAGGCTGGCTGGATAGCTTACACTTAAACCTGAATGCTAATAAGTGTGCTATCCTTGTTTTTCCTGTTAAAGACCCAGTATACATATCGCTTAACTATCATCTCGAAGATATCCCACAAGTACAGTCACTGAAGTACCTTGGAGTTATCTATAACGGAAATCTTAACTGGCGGCCGCATATTGAATATCTTGCAACAAAAGGAGCTCGTACAATGGGCATTTTGCGCAAGTTAAGCAATCGAAGAACAGGTATGCGAAGAAAATCCCTTTTGATGGTATATAAAATGTACGTTCGTCCAGTATTAGAATTTGGCTGTGTTTTATTCTCAGCTGTTCCGTCATACAAGCTTCGACCGCTAGTTTTATTAGAGCGAGAGGCGCTACGTCTGTGCTTAGGCCTTCCAAAATACGTTGCAAATGCCGTATTATATCTGGAAGCGAGAATCCCACCTATTCTATGCCGATTTCACCTTCTGACCGTTCAGACTTTCTTACGACTATATGAATCACCATTAAGCCGTCCTCAAATAATTTTCATCTCCGATCCACAATTATTTTTTCCCGTTCATTGGCCCAGGTTTCATACACCACAGATTATATTTGTGCAAAAATTACTTGAACCACTAAATGTGCAAATTCGCGATGTGATTCCTAACAATACGCATTCAAATTACCTGGATATCAGGTTCGACGATATTTTCCCAAACCACGCAAAACTACTACCTTACAGCATCTTAAACGCCATGTTACAAGACCACCTAAGCTCCCTAGGAACAAATATTATCATTGCAACAGATGCATCACAGAGCGAGGAAAAGACTGGCATTGGGATATTTTGTCCTGCACTCGACTGGTCTTTTTCTTTGAGATTGCCCGATTTTGTGCCTATTTTTCTGGCCGAGTTTTTAGCAGTAATCCTAGCTTTACGTAAATTAGACCAAACGACTACAACAGCTGCTATCCTTACTGACTCCCTTTCTGTATGCTCTTCCCTTACCGCCACTAATGATTCACCTATGCTAAAACTATTTTACTTGCTAGCTCCTGCCCATGTGCAATGTGTTCATTTGATTTGGGTACCTGGTCATAAAGGGTTGTTTTTTAATGAAACTGCCGATTCACTGGCAAAGACCTCACTTTCCGGCCCTGTTCTTCCCATTCTACCAGTGACTGCACACATCACGGCGGCTAGATTTCGGATGTGATCAATTAGAAAAGCCTTATCAAACCCAGTTCTGACTGCTTCTCCAGATTATAAGCACCTGATATTTCCCTGGCGTAGCGAATCCTCTAACACAAAGATGCTTGAGGTCTCTCTCACCAAATTACGTTGCCGTATACCCTCCCTAAATTTCTACTTACACAGGTCGGGTTTGGTTCCCTCCCCCCTCTGCCCGTTTTGTAACGAGGAAGAGACGATACACCACTTTCTTCTATCTTGTCGCCGCTTTACTGCGGCCAGAAAACGATTGTTGGAAATACCTTTTCGAAGGCTTGGCCTGGACTTAACAGAACCTAATATTCTTTCGTTCGGGGCGTCCACTTTGGGATTCAGCCACAGGGATGCTTGCTTCGCCGTCCAAACGTTCCTTACAGACTCCTAACGAATACCCTGCTAAATTCTATCCTTTTTTGTACTTTCAAATTAATGATTACTCATTCCATATGACTTTCTTGATTTACTTTAACATATAACTCTACGCTGTTCAATACTAATTTCATAGATATTCGGAAATGTATCCTCCATAATAATTTGGAATAATCCACCCATTTCTTGGCCAATCCCCCTCCGTGGGTAGGAGCCACAGGCGTGATAGGCTACAACAACAACAACAACAGCCGTCCGTTCTTGTTACTGCCTCTGCCGACAAGTGCGGTTCGTTTGTCCCTCGAGCTTCCACCGTCGCGACACTGGTGGAGCTTGCTGGGTACCTGATGCTCGGGACGCCTGCTTGGACCCGTACACGCAGTCCCGAGAATCAACCTCTCGACATTACTCCAGTGCACCGATTCAGCCGCCGCCTGTAAGGCCTGAGCCCCGAATTCACCAGCGTTCCTGCTCCGACCAGCATGGACACTCCTACATCGGCTAATCTTGCTCATTCACAGATGACGACAAGCCCTTCCCAGGTGACTCTTCAGCATCCTCTCGTTCCGGATTTCTTTCGTGGCGATGCGTTTGAAGACGTTGAGGACTGGCTTGATCAGTATGAGAGGGTTGCCAAAGTCAACGAATGGAGCGCCGAACAAAAACTTAGACGCGCCTATTTCGCACTAGAAGACAGTGCGCGCACGTGGTTCCAGAACCGGGAAGCGTGCTTCCAAACGTGGAACGACTTTCGACGCCAACTCCTGGATACGTTCTCCTGTTCCGACCGGCGGGATTACGCGCAACAGCTAATCGAAGCGCGCCTCCAGAAACCCAACGAAAGCGTCGCTATGTATGCTGAGGATATGTCCCGTCTATTCCGCCGAGCTGACCCCGATATGCAGGAGACTAAGAAAGTGCGCCATCTCATGCGCGGAATTAAGGAACAGTTGTTTGCAGGCCTGGTACGAAGCCCACCAACCACGGTAGACGAATTCATCAAGGAGGCCACAATAATCGAGCGAGCACTTCAACAACGATGCCGCAACATTGACCGCCTGTCCAATACCACACCGATGAGCGCCGCCGCTCAGAATGCCACCAGCGAAAGCTCTGTGCGAGAGCTGATTCGCAGCATACTGCGTGACTACAAACCCTGGTTGCTCCTTCTACTGAGCCAGCAGTTGCTTCTGTTGCCGAAGTCGTCCGCCAGGAGCTGCGGCAAGCCTTTTCATCGCCCGCGCCGTGCCCCGAATCACGCCCGTTGAGCTATGCCGATGCCGTTCGTCGTCCTCCCCCTCCACCGCCGACCACGCCGTTCCATCCGCGACCTGTTACCACTCCATCGTGGCAGTGGGAGCCTGGGAGACGACCACCAGCTCGCCGAACTGACTTGTGGCGCACTGCCGACCGTCGGCCACTCTGATTCTCAGTGACTGTGGGGAACCGGGCCACATTGCCCGTTACTGCCCTCATCGAGACGTCGCGTTTGGAGGCTTTCCACGTTCAGCTTCCCCGCGCTTTGAATGCCGCCGTGCTGTGGACGAGGGTTACTCGCCGACCACCCAAGCCGCTTCGCCACGTCGTCGCTGGCAGTCTCCGTCACCTCAACGTGCCGCTTCCCCCAACCGTCCTAGTTTCGCTGACGTCGTCAGAGGCCGTTCCCCCAGTCCTCACCGGGGAAACTAATGGCCGCGACCTCCGGGGGGAAGGTTGCCAACTGTCGAGACGCCGAAAAGACCCCCCCCCAACCGCCGCAACAAGACGACATGCCGACGACGAGTAATGCCGACGAATGTGTTCGCGCCGACCTCAGCCTTTTTGTTGACGGACATCCCGTAACAGCCCTTGTGGACACCGGTGCTGATTTCTCGATTATGCGTCAAGAGCTGGTTGACCGCCTTAAAAAGATGAAAACACCATGGACAGGGCCACACATAAGAGGTGCCGGGGGTCAGATAATAACGCCAACGGGTAAATGTACCGCCAGACTCCGCATCGGTGATTCCAGCTTTGTTGCCACGTTCGTTATTCTCCCCGAGTGCTGCAAAGAACTCATCTTGGGGATGGATTTCCTGCGGGATTATGGAGCTGTTATAAACATCCCGGAGCGTTTGGTCACATTTTCAGCAAACCCAGATGCACTCTGCAACTATGACAGACAGCACGGGCATTTGCGACTAGCCGAGGACATGACGATGCCGCCGCGAACTTGCTGCCTTGTGTCTGTTTCTACTGAGAGGCCTTACTACGGTGATGTGATAGCGGAACAAATCAACGTATTATTGCTCACACAAGGCGTTTCGATTGCACGGGGCATTCTGGCTTTAAATCGTGGGCACGCAGCAGTGCTCCTTACGAACTTTAGCAACGAACGCCGCCACGTCCCAAAAGGCACTGTAGTTGCGTTCTCTGATGACATAGTACAAGTAAAGGACTGCTTCGCTGTGCACGACCAAGGAACGAGTGACAAGACCATTCCGGCCGCGACAACATTGTCCGTCAACGTTTGCTCGGCCCTCTTGCCCGCTGACAGGCAACGCCTATACTGGAACTAATACAGCAGTTTGAGGATTGCTTTTCGTGTACGTCCAAGGTCAAGCAAACACCACTGACCAAACATTGGATAATTACGGACGATGCCACTAGACCGATTCGACACAACCCCTACCGTGTGGCCCCGAAGGAACGCGAAGAAATACAAAAGCACGTGAAGAAAATGCTCGAGGATGATGTGATACAGCCTTCGAAGAGTCCTTGGGCGTCCCCTGTGGTGTTGGTCAAGAAAAAAGACGGTAGCTTACGTTTCTGTATTGACTACCGCAAGTTAAATCAGGTAACAAAGAAAGACGTCTATCCGTTACCACGCATCGACGATTCACTCGACAGGTTGCGCCACGCACGCTATTTTTCCTCCATGGACCTACAGCAGCGGGTATTGGCAAATAGAAGTCGATGAGCGCGATCGGGAGAAAACTGCCTTCGTGACGCCCGACGGTCTCTACGAATTTAAGGTGCTACCTTTCGGTTTGTGTACAGCGCCAGCCACTTTTCAGCGTCTAATGGACACCGTACTTTCAGGTCTAAAGTGGCAAACGTGCTTGGTATACCTCGACGATGTGATCGTTTTTTCGGCTACATTTGAAGAGCATCTAACCCGGCTACAGGCTGTTCTCCAAGCCGTACGCTCTGCAGGCCTCACGTTAAAGCCTGAAAATGTCATTTTGGCTTTAACGAACTCCAATTCCTGGGCCACGTCGTCAGTAGCGAAGGTGTCCGGCCTGACCCAGACAAAATAGACGCGGTTACAAAATTCCCCACACCATCTAACAGGAAGGCAGTGAGACGCTTCTTGCGCCTGTGCGCTTATTATCGCCGGTTTATTGCGGACTTTTCACGTATTGCCTCACCGTTGACGCGACTAACACGAGAAGATGTTCCCTTTGTTTGGGGCGAACGCGACTAAATGGCATTTAACGAATTACGTCAGCGTCTGCAAATGCCCCCAGTTCTGGCACACTTTGACCAGGACGCCCCGACAGCACTTCATACTGACGCGAGCAATGTAGGTCTGGGTGCCGTGCTGGTGCAATGGCAAGACGGCTCCGAGAAAGTGATAGCCTACGCCAGCAGAACTCTTTCGCGCTCAGAAGAAAACTATTCAACTACGGAGAAAGAATGCCTCGCCGTTGTGTGGGCTGTTATTAAATTTCGCCCTTATTTATACGGTCGCTCATTCACCGTCGTCAGTGACCACCATTCTCTGTGTTGGCTGACTAATTTAAAAGACCCCTGCGGTCGATTGGCGCGCTGGAGCCTCAGGCTTCAGGAGTTCAACATGTCCGTCGTATACAGGTCAGGGAAAAAGCATACCGACGCCGACTGCCTCTCTCGGTCACCTATACAGCCTTCTGTCACCGAGGATCCGGACACAGACGGTGCATTCTTGGGAGTCGTCGATACATTAACCATTTTCCAGCAGCAGCGCGACGACCCAGAACTGCTTCCGCTTATTGATTTCTTGGAAGGCCGGGGCAAAGACGTGCCTCGCCTGTTTGGACGCAGTCTGGCGTCATTTTGTTTGAAGGACAATGTTCTTTATAAGAAGAACTTTTCTCCGACGGGCAGCACCTACTTACTGGTCGTGCCTGCTTCGCTTCGCAATGAAGTTCTCACAGCGTGTCATGATGAGGCCACCTCAGGTCATCTGAGCTCCACACGAACATTGTCCCGACTGCGGCGGAAGTATTATTGGCCGAAGCTCTCAGCCGATGTTAAACATCATGTGCGCACTTGTCCTGACTTCCAAAGACGCAAAGCACCCCCCGACAAGCCAGCTGGTCTCCTAAATCCTGTAGAGGTACCGGGAACGCCCTTTGCCAAAATTGGCATGGATTTTCGTGGACCATTTCCAACTTCAACTACAGGGAAAAGGTGGATTATTGTCGCCACTGACTACCTCACCCGTTATGCGGAGACAAAAGCTACCCAGCGCGGAACAGCAGCTGAAGCAGCTCGATTTTTCATCGAAAACGTCGTGCTTAGGCACGGTGCCCCAGCGGTTGTAATTACTGACAGAGGCCCCGCGTTCACGGCCGAACGTTTAGAAGCAGTTCTCAAACTCAGCGGCACAGCCCACCGGAAAACGACAGCCTATCATCCCCAGACGAATGGACTAACGGAGCGTTTGAACAAGACACTCGCAGACATGCTTTGCATGTATGTCGACGTGGACCATAAGAACTGGGACGAGATTTTGCCTTATGTAACCTTCGCATATAACACCGCTCAACAGGAAACGACTCGCATGACACAATTCAGCTTGGTACACGGTCGCGAAGCCACAACAACTTTGGATGCAATGCTGCCCCATGAGTGCGACGATATCCATGCAGATGCTGAAGAATTTGGTCAACATGCCGAAGAAGCCAGACAGCTTGCACGTGTACGCTTCCACCACCAAGACCAGGACGCAATGCGGTACAATCGCCAGCACAAATTTGTCGCCTACACACCCGGCGAGAGAGTGTGGGTTTGGATACCCATTCGGCGTAGGGGACTTTCTGAAAAACTACTAAGGCGATATTTTGGCCCATACATAGTTATCCGACGACTGAACGACGTGAATTACGAGGTCATGCCCGATGGTGAAGCTTGTTCGCGGCGCCGCCAGCAACCCCCCGAAGTGGTGCATGTGGTGCGCATGAAGGCGTACTTTTCCAAGTGATTCGCGTTTTAGTGTCTTGTACATGCATACAGTCAAGTTGCGCATCGGGACGATGCTTCCCTTGGGACGGAGGCAAATGCCACGTGTCTAGTGCGGCGATGACGACGACATAAGACACATCGGCACTTATGAAAAACATAGCAAGAAGAAGAAGAAGCAGTGACTAGCGCGCGGTATTTTAAAACCGTCCGTTCTTGTTACTGCCTCTGCCGACAAGTGCGGTTCGTTTGTCCCTCGAGCTTTCGCCGTCGCAACAATATTGTGGGTGTATATGTCATTGTTCTCGAGGTGCATCGTGAGCCGGCTGACCAGGGCATGCTCTGCTACTTTACCTACACAGGACGTCAAGGAAATTTGTCTCAGATTGTCGATTCCTGGTGCTTTGCCGGGTTTGGGGATGAGTACCGTGCAGGCCGTCTTCCACTGTGTGGGGACATGTTCCACTGCGCCAGACTTGGTTAATGCTTTCGGTGAGGAAGTCAATCGACTCATCATCGAGATTCTTGAGCATCTTATTAGGCATATGAGCTCCCTCCTATGCCTGAAAATTTCCTGATCTCGTTAGGGAGCCTTATCCTTTGTCCTCGTCGACTGCCTTACTCGTCTTTTGGCACTCTGGTTATTTTTCTCCAATATACCAACGCTTATCTGCTCTGGGCATTACCTTACCTGCCCAATATCCTCCTCCAAATATGAAGTACAATATCAAATATTCAACACTGCCATATTCACTGCCACACCGTTTGCTTACTTGTGTTTTGAAGGATATCGGTAAGCTAACTACCATGGCTTGGAAGTGGCCGGCGTATGCGCTCTGAAACTCGTCATCATTCATCGGGAAGTTTCCTTCTCATGATTCGGGTGCCCTGTGACTACTTGGCCTGCATACATGAACTTTTCCACAGCTTCAAGAAGAATAACTCCGTGGCGGAGCCATGGGGGGCTCGGTTGCATACATGAACTTTTCCACAGCTTCAAGAAGAATAACTCCGTGGCGGATCCAGGAGGGGCTCGGTTGCCCCCCCCCCCTATTCCACCACACTCGACAGCGATTTTTCGGCACGTGGAACGTTTTAGGCCGCAGCGATCTCTGTCCGCAGCGAACCCCTCACTTCTACCTTTTTGTTAGGCGTGATACTGGCCAACGCAACCGCCGCCTTTGTGGAAGTAAGCACTTCCTCCCCACCCCTTATTTTGCCTCTTCAGAGAGTAGAAGGTCGTGCAACGCTTTCGCTACCGTGGGGAAAATGGGTGTTTTTTGTAAGTTACGCCGGACTTTTTTTTTTTTCTGGAGGAACTACTGCACTCAATAATTGATGTAACACAAACAAAAAGCAGGATGAATGCACTTTTCAAGCACGAAAGTTTTATTAACAAGATGTACAGGTGCCCACAAAATAACTCGGAACGCCGGAGCGGTGGCCTTTCGCCGGCGGAGCGCGCGGGTGAAGTAGTGGTGCCAGGGTATGCGCATGCGCGGTCTCACTAGCAAGCTCGCCTCGCTCCCCAGTGCATCTAAATAGGTGTTGCCTTGCTCCAAAAGAATAGCGTTGGATGCTTTTATCGTTGTCACAGGGGGGCTGTCCGGATGCAGTCTCTGAAACGCTGTGTGCGCGCGTGTGCACGCGATGGAGCATAAGCGCTCGTGCGTTCGCGTTAATGGGCATCGGCGCCTTTTAAAGCGAAAGGCTTAACTGGCTTATTAGTCGCGGAATGTGACCATCGTCGACAACAGTTGTGGTAGCAAAAATCAGAAAGCGGCATACTACACCCCTACTGTTAAATAACGCATGTAAAAGGGAATTTAGCAACAAGCAGCTGAAAGTAATTAAAAGTAATTCAAGAGTCCCAAAGACTTACTAAAACTAATTAGGGTAATTAACAAGACCAAAACACAGACATATCATACGACGTTTATTGAAGCGTGCCAAAGTAAATTACTAAGTAAGAATAATTACGACTAATTCAAGGTATTTAAAGATGGCAAACAGTAATAGAGATTACTTAACATCAATTCGAGACTCCGTGATAGGACCGGTCACGTAAAATTAAGATTAATTCAGAGTTCCGAAGAGCAGCAGATACTAATTAAGATCAATTAAAGACTTCGTAACACCGAGTAAGAAAACAATGCCACCTAATTACCAATAATAGTTATTTCTTTAATTAAGCACCATAAGCAAGCTATCGCAAATGAAATGACGTCAACGCATTAACGCTTTCGCCGTGAAAGTCACCTTATCAATCGATATGGGACCCCACTGAACGTTTTTTGTTTCCTACGCATTGAACTCACATAGCTGAACACCCACCCCCTTGATGAGCAACGTATCACCACATTGAACGAAAAATTGAATGTTTGCGCCAACCAACGCAGACACGCGATCAAATGTTAGATTACTCCCTATTAAAACTGCAGCGAAGCGGCCAGATTTCGTAAATAAATAGAGCACTATGCTATGTTCATTGTGACTGCGAAACATTGAAGAGACCTTTATTATAGTGCCACATTCATAAAATAATTGATGTGCATGAAATCGGCGCGTTCGAATACGCCGTCTTATGTTATTTTGAAAACTTTTATTACTGCACGTAGTCATCCTTGTTAAATGAGCCGTCGTGTTACAGTCAAAGTTCTGATCTTATTCCCAAGTAGTAAATGCGGCTTGGAATATAATTGCACAAGTACTAAAATAGTATGGAGCGTATCACGATAATCCGGTTGAAAAGTGCGCTACAGTGCTATTATCGGCGAGCCGTGGCGCTCGCCAACATGAAAGATAAGCTATGAATTCATAGTTTCTTTAGTCGAAATCATAGACTCAGATATGCAAGACTTTAGCTACAATTAAAAGCAGAGCATGGTGAACTCACTGGTCACCACTCAGTTATGAACACTCATGGATTCCACCCACGCAAGCTATCCAGAAACCATGACTATCTCTTAGAATGAATGCAGATTCCTTCTAGAATACGCCACAAGGATTACGCGTGCGTTGAGAGATTACGCTGCATAGCGCGCGAGCACGCTGTAGCCTACAGGCCCCGATCCCCCTCAGATGCGCTGTCGCAGCGCTAAGAGGGACAAACCGCAAGTTTCTTGACGCAAGGCAACGCCTGTCGAGATGCATTAGGGAGCGAGGCTTGCTTGCGAGGGATGCCGCGCACGCGCAGACCAAGGCTGTAGTTTTCCGCGGGTGTGCTCCGCCGACTAGCGGCCACCGGTCTGGCGTTCCGAGTTATTTTATATATATATATATATATATATATATATATACTATATATATATATATATATATTGGAATAAATTGAAAAAAGTTTTTGAAGACTTGCTTGTGTCTACTAAGAAAAAGAAATGTAACAAAAGTTATGAGATGTCCAAAATGCACTGTCTAATAGGCACTATCACCGAAAAAATCAAAAGAACAGGCGTGTAGGGTGGCGGCCGCCGATGTTCCGGGCTGGTTTGCATCGTCGTCACTCTCAGAGTCAAAGTGCGACGAGAAGGCATCATCATTGACTCGCTGCAGCTCGATCCATCGATAAAATCAGCCGCAGACGCAGCGGAATGGCGAGTTCTACGATCTTTCGAAGCGCGCGTGCCGTTGTTGTAGGCGGCCACCTTTACTTTCTACTTAGACAATCGTGAATCTTCGGAGCGCGTTGAAAAATTACCGCCGGGCGGGAAAAATGCGAACTGCTTAGGAAAAAATAATACAGCTTGCCTCCTTCACGTCTGATGACTCAGTGTGTCCGTGAGCGGCGCGGAAGGTATCGAAAGCGGCGTTTCAAACTATCGATAGCAGGCTAACGATTCCCAATGGGCGTGGCTGGGAAAGAGTTAAATAAGCGGGGCCATCAGCGCGGCAGCAAGGAGGAAGCCTTGCCTTCTTCCTTCTTTACTGAGACACGTGCTCCCTTACTCCGCACTGCTATGTTCGTACTGGTACGAGTCACCTTTCAGCGTCAGTAGATGTGGAAACCGTCCAGCGTCATTCAAGCTCACGCCTTTTGTCGCACAGAGTGGCCTTTACTCATGCCCCAAAAGAGGGCAGCACAAGTCACCTTCAGTGCCTGATATATATATATATATATATATATATATATATATAAAAACGGTGGCAACCAACTCGCACAGCGCGCGGCGACCAAGGCGTAAGTTTTTCCAATTTTCGCAATTAATATTTTTTGTATATGGAATACAGCGGATAAAATTCATGGCACTGTTCTTTGTGAATCGCTTACGTTTCAATGCAGGATGAACGTCAAATCTGGAAAATGGGACGTTAGGATGCTCACACATTTTCTCGACGTTGCTGTCTGCAATGGGCGGGTCGAATACCGTCACGATGCAACAGCTTTGCACCTACAACAAAAACAGGTGCGGTCTCTCCTGTATTTCAAGCAGGATGTAGCCGAGGCATTAACCAGATCTAACCCAAATCGAGATGGTAACAGGGAAAAAGGTACTTAAGTAGACCAGCAGCTCCAAAGACCGGACCAGCCAAGCTGCCTGACGGCGACACGAGAAAATGGTTTTGACAACTTCCCAGAAATTTGTAAAATTGAAGATGCAATGCGATGTAGGAACAAAAAAATGTCACAGTTTCGCCCTAAGGGCGAAGCAATGAATGCGATAGCAACACAGCAATGTCATACGAAGTAAGGTGAGCGGCTTTGGTAGCAATATGAATTGTAGTAAACATGAGCTGATTAAGTAAGGAGGTGTGCTGCGGCGTAAGTAGACCGACATGACGAGACACTCGATGACCACGAGAAGGCGCGTGTGAAACGGTGGTGTTGATGAGAAGCGCTTCCCGTGGGCAGCGCGTGCGAAGGGACACACAAGGTCGATTCACATAGGTCGCGAAGCTTCGGGCGAAAAGCGGTTCAGAACCAATTGTCACCGACATCAGCAAGGGTGGTTATGGAGCAGCGATTGAAGCGCGACTATGTTTGGGGGGAATAAACACTGGGAAAGAAAAAAGCGTTTTTAAATTAAGCGAGGCGCAGTTATATATGCATGGCGAGAAAAGATACAACTGTATTTTACTAGATCATTATCAATATATACCTTTTTTCAGGGCCCACCGTGAGAGCGCCCATCGATAGCGGTGGGCGTTGACGCCGCTATCACTTGCAATGCCATGCAACTCTTGGAGTGCGTGGAAAGGCGCGCTCGTAAGGTTAACCTGTTACAATACGCCCCCCTCACATGTGTTGCATGTCGACGTTTGCCCGAATTAGGTGACGCGGGTAGTTTTATTGTTTCTTAACCTGTGCAGTCAAAAGTAATAGTAGCGACCGTCAGATACTTGTTTACTTAGTTGTTTTCGCGCAACAGCGCTGGCCGAAGGGCTTGGCGTCCGACGAAAGGACGAGCACTCAACGCAATCTACGCCCAATGTGTTCGTCGGCCTCCTAAGAAAGTATGTTCTGTGCAGCGATGCGATTTCGACACCCGTACGGCTGATCTTTTCCGGCATCGCTTTTCGCGCTGAAAACTAGGAATGCCCATGAAGTCGAATGGCGGGGCATTTGAATATACAGCTCTAATGGCAGGCCTCCGAAAACAAATTTCGCGCCTATGAGAACAAAATGACGTCACTTCTGCTTTTGACGGATATGACGTCAAATTATTTTTTCTTCCGCCGGAATTGTTCCCTCCTCACACAGATGGCGCTAAGCCCCATGAACCGCCGGTAAGCAACCATGATTTGAACGTATGGGCTTCTATGGAAGCTTCGCTACCAGGTATATCTACCTTGGGACACATCTGTAGCGCTGCACTGGCGATCCGGGCAGCATTGCATGTGTAGCGTGCGTTGGAAAATGTGTCCCGACTATTACTAACTGAATGAACAAGCGTGGTGTGAGCGCGCACAAACAAACATGAATAGATCACACTGAATGACTGCAGACAACGACCGTCAAAGCTCGGGCAGCAAGCGGATACGCCGCAGCGGCGAACGTACGTGCGGTCTATCGCTTCAACGGAAACTGAGCGCATAAAGGTCAGAGCCGTGTGGAGATAAGAGACGGTGCGAGCGAGCGACGATCGCGGTTGTTGGCAGCGTAGAAGTGCCCCCTCCCCCCCCCCCCCCCCCCCCCCCCCCCCCCCGCTCCCTCCGGCGCTGGCTTACCGCTTCCTTGCTTGCGCGTGGGAGAGATAAGAGACTGTGCGGACGAGCGACGAGCGCGGTTGTTGGCAGAGAAGTGCCCCCCTCCCCCCCCCCCCCTGCTCCCTCCGGCGCTGGCTTTCCGCTTCCTTGCTTGCGCGTGGGAGAATGAGTGCGTTCGCTCTCCGTGATAGCGCGCGTCCCCGCACGCTTCCGCTGGGGCATACGGCGCGCGGCGAAGATTTTATCTATACGGAACCTCACGGCGACGGCGACGCCGACGGCAGAAATCCGGTGGAAGTGTCCATATAATTGCTATCGCAATAAAATTGCAAAGCAATGCCGAGAGTTTTGTGCGCGAAATGCAGTGTTTTCTTGTGCCTGCAAGGGTAAAATTGTTTCTTCTATTTTTACCATGCCCACAACTAATGTGCACGTTTGTGGACACTCAATTGAATCGTTTAAAAATTAATTTTTTCACGATTTTTTCTCTGCACTTCCGAAACCATATCAAATGAAATGTTGAAAATGTTTCTCTTTTTCTTGCCTACATTTTTTTTTTTCGGTAGCGAAGAGGTTAAGTGCGATTTGTACGTCCCTTTTCTGTGTTCCGGGCACCAACACCATATCCGCTGGACAAATAAAGTTTATTCCTATCCTATCCTACAGCTTACTGTGAGGCATGAGGTGGACGAGTTCCAGAACGATCGACAGTTTCTTCAGTCCAGTGGCCAAGTAGACTCTCCAAGCTTGCGTTCAAACCAGTCGTACGGAGACATAATTTCTAGCCCCTTCTTTGCTACAGTTAGATGAGAATGATGTGAATGCTGACTGCATGCAGAGTGCCGAATACGAAAGCGAAAAATGGGGCGCCCCGCTGTTTACAGACTGTGAAAGTCGAGGCACTTCCTTAGTGGCGGGTTTATTGGACATTGGAAACTTTGCACAAAAGCAAGTTGACAACCTTTCTAAGAGGCACTTGCTGGAGTCCCATTGGCAGCCGCCAGAAAGTTATATCTTCCTACACTCCGTCCACAAGAAAGGCGGCAAAGAGGAGAAGAGATACTTCAGCCTCTCGAATTTGCTTAAATTTAGGTGCCTTGTTCTGTCGGTGGAACGACTAACCAAAACAGGACGGCATATACTATACGCAAGCTAGGAATGAATTACCACAATCAATACGGGAAAAAGGGGACAGTAACGAGAGAAATTGGCGACAAACTCCTAGTAACAAATATACCCAAGAACATGCATCCAGTTTACAACAAGGGCAGACCCGCGAGTAGAGCAGAGAAAATGATCCGAAGCTATGGTTCAGACGACAGAGCAGCCTTCGTAGACGCGGCTGAATACCCACACAGAAATAGCTACGTGGCAGTAGTCGTAGATCACACCCAAAAAAACCCCTTACAAGCGTGTCAGTTAATACCAAACATTCCGACACAGCAGAGGAGGTAGCCATTGCACTCGCATTGGTCTCCACGAATGCTCAATACATAATTAGCGATTCTCAGGCGGCCATTAGAAACTATGCTAAGGGTAGGATCTCTCCTGAGGCGTGGCACATCATCATAGTCAACAAAGCAAAATTCTCTAACGCAGAGAAGAACGGCAGGCAATTGCTCTGGTTCCCAGCGCTTACGACTCCAGGCATTCACGCAATCAACCCCAACGAGGTAGCACACCGCGAAGCTCGAGGTCTTACTCGCCGAGCTGCGCAAGGAGTGACTTACATTGGTCAGGGAAACGTGGAGGAGATCTGGAGAGAAAAAGACAGATTAACAAGATTTAGCGATATTATAAAATTCTATCAAAATCAGAGGCAAATATTACCACCGCCTCCCACTAAACTGAACAGAGCGGAGTCTGTTGCTTGGAGGCGATTACAAACAGAAACCTATATGAGACACGTGCAGTGAAAGACTTTCTACCCCGAGATATACGCCAGCGATATATGCAAGCTATGCAAGTCTGCTAGAGCCACCCTTCAACACATGTTGTGGGGATGTAAAATATATCAAGAAAAAATGGAAGTCTCCCCGGAAAATCTACGGGTGCGGTGGTCGGCCACGCTGCTCAGCTCAGAACTTCAAGACCAACTTTGGGCCGTCCAGCGAGCCGTGGGTGCCGTGCGGGAGCAACAGCTCCCAGTGGCCATCTAAGCGCCCCAGGCCCGGGCCTTCCAATCGCCGGATTTGAAATAAAGTTATGTCGCTCGCTCGTTCTGGCGGACAGTCAACGAGGTCTCTATCGCAAATACTCCGCGTTGTTCGCAACGGGCAGCGTAGGAGGCTACCAAAAAAAAAAAAAAAAAAAAAACGTTCCACTTCCAAAACTTGTGACGAGACCGCTCAACACATTTGCGAGGCTACTAGGCAAGGATGGCGATCTTCCTCTGCATGACGCCTCCATATACAACAAGGAACTTTCTTGCGTGTGCTGATGCTCCAGCAATAAATGTCGTCAGTGAAGTTTCCGACCATCGTCTTCTCCAAGTGACTGAAAACCGAAACCGCCTGCTACCTATGGTAGGAGGAGGAGGAAACAACTTTATTAAAAAAAATTTTCAGGGCGTTGTAGGTGGCCGCTTGTCTGCGGCGACCTCTTCCGCCCAGGCAACGATTCCTTTTTGTAGTTTTTCTTCAGGAGACCGTATTAGGGTCTCCCATGTCGTTTCAGAGGGAGCTGGCAGAAGCTCTCTGGGTGGGGGAAGACCCTCGCATTCCCAGAGGATGTGTCTTTGGTTGGCTATGGCATTTTTGTCGCAGTTTTGGCCATATTGGGTGAACCTCCCCATCTGTGAAGATCGCTAAGCGATGAGGAGTGATAAGGCTGTTAGTTTGAATTCGGCGGAGGATAGTGGCCTGCGCTCTCGTAAGGTTGCTGTGTGGCATTGGGTATATTCTCCTGTTCTCTTTGTATAGGTTGGTAAGTTCGTTGTAGGAAGTCACTGCCTCTCCCATTGGGGGGTCCGGTTCCAAGGAGAGCGGTACCCGGTTTGTTAACCCTCGGGCCACTATGGTAGAATCTATCATATTTCTAGGGCGTCAAGGCATACCGCTTCGTTGAGATAACATTCTCAGCGATTGCACGCCTCGGCGCACCACACTTCTCGTCTCAGAGGCCACGCGCGGACTTCTAGGTTGCACCACTAGGTGGCGCAGCATTTCCAGAAAGAAGCGTGAGGCAGGAGCCTGTCTGCCGCATTTCTTGCGCACAAACGCGCCATGCATTTCGAAGGCTACAAGCAGGCTTCGCGGCGCAGCCGCTAGATGGGGCCAAGTGGTCTTTGGCAAGCGCAAAAGAGGAGTCCCGTTACAGTACACGCCTCATACACGCCGACAGTTACCGCCGACGGTCATTGCGAGATGGGTTCTGCCGAATTTATCAAGCGAAGCTTGTATTGCCTCACTCGTGTCGGCGTCGGTGTTGTTGGTGTTGGCGTGCGAAAAGACCCAAGCCGCGCGGAAATAAAAATTGCTCGTCGGGCTGGGGGAATCCAGCCGCCGACCTCCGGGTTGCGAGACCACCACGCTAACCGATTCGGCCACTGTCGATTCATCGTACGTGCCCTTTAAAGCAGGGTTTTATATGCATGAAGAAGTAGACGCTGCGGCCGCAGCTGGCACGCGTGATCACGTCATACCCCCAGCCAATCACAGGCGTCCCCTCCCTTCGGAGGAGGGAAAGGGTGTGGTCGCGTGTTCGCTCGCCTCGCGCTCGCCGTTTCCCGCCAGTTCAGGCCCGGCAGTGAGAGGGAGAGGCCGCGGTTAGTTCGTTCTGCCGAGGAGCAGGCTGCGTTGAAGGAACGGCAGCGACAGAGGGCCCATGAACGTCTCAAACGCCCGGTGTTCCTTCCCTCCGGAGGAGGGAAAGGGTGTAATCGCGTGTTCGCTTGCTTCATTCTGCCGTGTCCCGCCAGTTCAGGTCCGGCAGTAAGATGGGGAGGCCGCGTTTGGTTCGTTTGGTCGAAGAGCAGGCTTCGTTGAAGGAACGGCAGCGGGCCCGTGAACGTCTCAAATGCTCAAGGAACTAAACGCCTCCCCTATGGTCGGGCAAGCTTCGCGTGCACCCGTTCCCGGTAGGGGAGGAGTCTTATTTTTTACTTCTTCATTATCATGAATGAAAGTTGATGCATAGAGGTGTGTTACACTTATTTGTATGTGTTTATCTTTAATATGATTACCAGTATTTCGTTAATTCTGTACAACTAATCAATGTTCGCCGCTACGTCCTTGTGTGTTAGAAATCTCACTATAGTATACGTATTCATTGATATCTAAAACGCCTCTGTAGCAGAGAACGGGACCAATAATCAACACAACATTATTAACTTCCTCACCACCCATTCTTTGATCAACCCTGCTACACCCAATTAAATTCAGGAGTGACACCTGATAATTCCTGCCATGCCAAGTGAACTTCAAAAGATAGGGTTCGCGTGTTGAAGGTTGCCAATTTCTGTTTTCAGCGATGGCTTCTCCGAATCCAGAGGTTTTTAGCACCCCCTGCAGTCGCAAAGGATTGAGCCATGGGATAATTACAAAGTTTATTGGGACGGAGCCGAAATCTATGAGGGATCGAGGGCTCCACATGGGGGATCGAAATTGCCACCATAGTGGGAATGTGGCCCTGTCACAAAAGAGCGCATAATCTAAGCGCGCGCGGCGCATCACTCAAGCCAGCAAGGAAAGAAGACGGCCCCGTGGCAGCTTCGACAGAGGAGGAGAGCAATATGCCTCAAACAGCTGACGCGACCAACGGAGTCTAGAAGCATCCACAAGTTACGCGAAGGCGATGGTAATGAGAGAGAGAGGGAGCGCGCGCGCGCGCCGATACACCCCCTGAGACCCCGGCACAAACGGCGAGTTGAGAGAGACAGGGAGAAGCCCGAGCGCGCGCCAACGGATGAGTCACCACCCTCCTCGACGGCCGTGGTCGAAGACGCGAGAATTGACTCGAAGGTTCCCAGGCTTAGTTCAGGCCGACCGAAGGTTCTAGAACTACCGTCGAAGGCAATAAAAGCGGCGTGCTGGAATCGGAAGGGGATCAGACCGCGCCGGTGAAGAGATGTGACGTGAAGACCGACCGTCTGCAGAAGAAGGGGATTTCCCGGCAAGCTAGTCGACGAGTTCATCGAACATCTGCATTTCCGGAAGAAGTTCCTTCTTCGTGATTTGCCTCGAGCGACGCCGAGATCGTCCGGCTCAAAACCAGCACGGGTGAATACGATTGGACACTTTGTGTTGCTATTCTGTACTTTACATGTCGGACTCTTAGTGCTTGTCGGTAATTATTTTCTATTGTTTTGTTAATACCCATCTGAATTGTATTGTGATGTGTCTAGCCCAAGTGCGCACGTGTGTTTGTAAGTGCCCTGTTTGAAGAATATATTTTGTTGTGTTTTGACAACTCTGGGCTCTGACTCGGTCTTTGGACCACAACCGGCGTTCGCTGGCGCACCAGAGGGCCCCTTACTAATTGTCCTTGCTTTCGTGGGGTTGTTTTCGGAAGCTGATAAGTCGGCTTTGGAATTTGGCCCGGCGTTGGCCACTGGTTAACGGGGCGTGTGACAGGCCCCATTGTTGACTTTAACAGATTTTACAACATTCTAGTTTTGGCGCTTTTTTTTTACGACGGCAATGTGCTTTGAAGCAGTCGCGATTAGGCAATTTCGTCAAGGCAGTCATTTTAAGCCATATATCGTGCAATGCTTCATGAGCTGTCCTTGTGGCGATGCTGACTCATTTCTGGCTGCACTTGGAGTCTGCGCAACCTATGTAGCATTCTAGGAGAACTGGCGAGTAACGTTATGGCGATGGAAACTGCCATCTGGGTGTTAACTCCATGAAAAAGAAGGAGGAACAGAGACAAAGGAGATGCGCGGAGGTCAACCAGATGCACGTCCGGTTTGCTACCCTACGCAGGTGGAAGGCAGTAACTAGATAAAAATAAAGAAAGGAGAGGGATTGAGGGAGGGATGCACTATCAGTACGAACACGTCAGGCTGCCTATCATGACTGCAATCGGTCACCGAGGCCCGTCGATTTCATTACGTAACGCAACGTCCGAGGTGCTTAATTTCTAAATTAAGAATTCCGCAGTCTTCATTTACTTTGTCACCAGTGGGAAGACGTACGTACTGTACTGTGTAAACTTCGTCTTTTTTTTCGGCCACACGCTAGGCTAAGATAGAAAGTACGGTAGAAGAGTGTTGTCGGAGGTAACGATAGAGAATGAGATTCATTGGTAAGAAAAATCTGGGACGTCGTGCTGAACAAACGCGTATTGGCCAGCTGCGCGGCGTTGAGGTCACATAAATGACAAGGAAAGAGAGGAAATGATAACTGTGAATGTCATTGTTTCTACATCAATGCAGCCAACCATTGCCCTCGTCATGCGTCACCACTATGAAAAAAGTGGCTAAGTTCGTCCGATGAGCATACGCTTCTGGAGATGAATATTGAAGAGCTTTATGTTACGGACCGGCCGGCATCCTATTATTCGCTGCTACGAGATAGTAATTTTCAGCGATCTGCGCTTTTGAAAGCCGACTGGCTCTAGTTCAGAACCGAATGCTCGTGTTTTACCTGAAAGTGCAGCTTTCAAGGCATTACAGGAAACAAGCGTATTCTTAGAAACTGCTATTGTAAGTTGAGAACGAAACTACACTCTTGTCACTCGCACCTGTGCTTCCTATTTTTCTGAATTTAGGCCGGATGTACTGAGATGCTTTCTTACAACACCACTGTGTGCGACTGAACACAAACTGAACTATACGCTGGTAATTCATGGGTGCTCAATAAGGTGGATGCTTGTTAACGTCTTCTTTTCCAAAAAAAAAAAAAAAACTCCAGCGTGAATTCTGTCAATTTCCTTCGCATCACGCTGGCCAAGCCGTATGCATCCTGTCTAATTTATTTAACATTGCTCTGTAGGCGGGGACGTGCGTCTTAAATAACAACCGCAATCCCGGCTTACATGGAAGCGTTCTGTTTAAGACTGCAATTTTAGGCAACAAAGAGATGTCCTTATGTGTAAGGTGAGTTTTGCTGCCTGCAACACGTATTTTTACAAGCTTAATCTCAGAAGCGCTTACTGTAATTAGGGGAGTTTCTGAGCGAACTGTGACCTTTATTCGATGTCCAGTAGACATGAGGCTTAACTTACTAAACGTTTTGTTTCCTGTAAGAGCCATTGGTTACTGGATTGCTGTCTTCACTAGTAATACGTTCGCTATCACTTTTTCTTTCGAATGGTTCTTTCGTAAGAACGGATTCGTAAACACTGGTATGGTTCTGCAATAAAAAAAGGGAACATTAATAATTAACGGTTCCTCCCGACACCATATACTGCTGGATGGCCGATGACAACGGGAGTTACTTTAAATTGTGGTTTCTTTTGTATATCGTTTATGTCGCTGCAGCTATAATTCACCACCCTGGTTTCAATGCAGCGTTGATCATGAGAGCAGCATTTTGCGGACAGCTTGTGTGCTTGTGTGTGCGTGCGCGCGTGGGTAGGGGTTTGCGAATCCGCCTTTTGCATTGCGCTGTGGCGCCACCTTAGCGGGCTCCGCCAGAAACAATATGTACGGCGTCGGGGCCCCGCTGGACGCAGAGGCACGCTGCAAGAAGCGAGCTTAAATGGGTTTGTGCATTTGTCAGTCGTTGTAATTTTCATTTTGTGCGAGTGGCCGCTTGTTGGACAGGATGCCTAGGCCGGCAATGACTCTGGTGCAACTTACAACCACAACTCGTCGAGATATGACGACGGGATTTCGTGCAGCTACGCCGACAAAACCAGTCACCGTGCGATGTGCCTCTGAACGAATACGTCGCACCGTAACGCGATTGACACAGCGCCTACGCTTGTATTCCTGTTATTCATATTTATTCGTACCGAAGATGAGTCCAAACATGCTTTGGAAGTTGAAATGCACGAACGTAAGCACTCGCCAGCCGCCCACATCAAGTTTAAGCTGGGGTCGATTCCGCTCAGCGGAGGTTAGGTTCATTCGTCACTGTTGCATTTGCCACTGTTAGGCCTGCACTGAAAGTACGCTAATAGGATGATAAAAACTGCTTTTATAGCTGAGTCTTGACCACAGGGGCCATAGCTCTTTGAAGGGGTGACACTGCGCCCAGAGTAATTATGCAACGCAAGAACGGCGCATTTGTTTACATCGGCACGCGTACGGCCACCGCTCGCTGTTCGCTTCAAGTACAGCAGAAACCATGCACATACACGAAATAATGAGGAAACGTTCAAATCATATATGAACACTTATCATGCACATATCAGAAGCGATCACACTGAGACGAGAAGGCATGAACGTCCCGGGCACATCGAAAACGGCGACAACGAGCAGCCTAGCCGCACTGGCACGCGAAAATGCCGATGCCCGCCATACTCGCGTGGCAACGAGCGGTGTTGTTGCTTACGATGCAGTATCGAAAGGGCCATCACTTGTTGCCTGTTTAGCATAAGATGCAAACTGTGTTTTCGGTAACTACTAAATCTGGCAGTATAAAAATACACTCTCCGTAGTTGCACTTCGTTCATGGAAGCGCCGGCGACTGCGACCGACAGCCTTCGTTCAAGAACGGTGCCTATACCGCCTATAGCACTGCGCCGTGTCGCCGCTTCCCACTCTGTGTGTGCATCGTACTATATGCTAAGAGTGGCTCACTTCAAGTCGGTAAGGTCAGTACCGAACTATATAAGCAGTTTCCTTCGTCGTACTTGCTTATCCTATATTTCAGGTCCGCCTCCGCCGGTAGCGGACGAACTCGTAGGCTGTGTTAGGCCTAATGAAGCTGCCTGAACGAGATCAACACCGCTTCAAACTTGGTGTGGAGGGCTGTAAAGTGCTGGAAATCGTGCATATAAGCGTCAGAAGCACGTTCCGACCCAATTTAAGCGTCAATAAATACATGCACAAGCGCATTTGCGGCGATATTCACGTTGTCGGTGCGATGTTCTCACTCGGCGGCGATCAGCACACGGTGATCGCACGGCGATCAGCACACTGATTTTGTCGGCGTCATCGGCACGAAAGCTTATCACAGTACGATCACTCGCTGTCGTCGGTCGCGTCGTCGGTCGCTTCTTCGTCATACTTCCATGACAATATAGGTCTCCCACTGGCACAGTATGACAACTACAACCGGCCGAGCGTTGGCGTCGGCGTGAGGTCGACTTCTGATCGACATCGGTGTCGTGTCGGTGATGTACCGGACGTTAACCGAATATCGCTTTGAACAGCTGAAGTTTCTACCGAAACACAGCGCAAATACCGCGTCATCGACCGGCACAGCGCCGACAATAAAGAGTTCGCGTCCTCGACGACTATGCTGCATGCGCGTGCGTCGTCAGCTGCACGAACCACCGACGCCGTACAAAACGTTTTCGGCGCTCGCCGCTAGGGTACAGCGCATGCGCACTCGGGGCATGCAAAAGGCGGAATATTCAAAGCTAACCAAATTTCACAGCAACTGAACGTTAATATGTGGTTACTGTTCTCCGTTTACAAAGCAAGCATCACAAATTATTCGAAGTGAGACAATAACAAAAGTTTTCGAAGTAATGTAGAAAGAAAAATTAGGACGCTTAAGCTTCGCCTTTAAGAGTGGAACGCGATAACGTTATCGGACCCTGTTCGCAGCGCATTTTTCTTTATGAGTAGGCTTCACTGCAACACGCAATGTGGGAAAGCCAGCTTACAAAAACCAAGCTTACACCGATCCCCTTAAATACGGCTTCACCTTTAAAGACAAATGTATTGCTGGAAAGACATTTTTCCCGGGCAATATAAGCTGCTTGATATCAAAATATAAAGGCCATAGGATCTTTTTTGTTATTTTATTAATTTTATCCTGTTGCCCCGAGGCGCGCGCGTGTCCAAAACGCATTAGGCAGGCTACGTCGCAGTTTCACCTTGGCTCAGCTTGAAGGTAAGATTTACGGAACCAGGCGTTTTCTGGGTTCACCCATGTTAGAGCGATAGCTCTAAAATGGTTAATCCAACCTCTGTTTCCGGCTTCGCGGCGGAAGGCTATATGGCAACCTGTGATTTTTTTCTTGTAGTCTGCCATTTAGTATTCTGACAGCGTAATCATGTATAATGTTTATCTTTTTTACGCTCCAATCTGTGATGTTTTTCTTGAAACGGGTACTTGTACACGTGTCTAGGCGCACAAGTCTTTCAGCACTTTAACAGCGAAGCTGTTTACCTCTAGCTCCGTATGCATCCCCCGCATGCGTTACCACGGCTTGCGCCCGTACTGGCGAGAGGAATGAAGACGATACGACTGGACAGGAATGCAGACGATTGAGCACGTGGCTTGCGCTTCTGTGGTTATTGGCCCTTTTCGCGGTGATACCGTGGGCGCTGCCATGTTTGATCACGTGGTGACGCGTCCATTGGTTGCCTCAGCTGTCTCTGTGTTTCCAATGGATGCACAGGACGTCCGGTGCGGCTCAGGAAACCTCTGTTTCTGGAGATATTGTAGACGGCAACTGGGTGGACGACACGAACCTTTGGTCACAGTTTCAGAGGACATGTAAAAGCGCTTTCTGAGCGCATTAGGCTTCGTCCAAATGGCGTGAGTAGCGTATATGGTGCTTGTCCTAAAAGCGATGCTAAAAATGTATTCCAAGCTATCCAAACTTTCCGCTTATGAATTAAATCTGGATCAGTGTGTTTTGATCTTCGTTCTTGATTGGGCAAATACTTTGAAGCAGCGGCTTGTCACGTTCCTGACTCGGTGAAGTTCGTCGGTGCAGTCACTATCTGATTAATTTCTGCCTGATTGCTCGCAGTTATCAGTTGAAATATATTTGTTCTTGATGCACACGAGGCTGTACGTAGATGTTCTGTACTTTGTAATAGCTTGTAGCAGATATGCATTATCTCTAGTAACTCGCTTACTCCGGTGGACCGTCACAAAACATTCAGCTTCGTCCATTCACGTGCTGTCGGTGTGGTTGCTGTCACCCATGCTTTGGCATATTGATCGAAGTGTGCGCCCATTCACATATTCGTAATACGTTGGCGATAGAGTGTGCGTACGTTTGCGTGCGAGTTAAAGTAAATGTGTGTAGATAACGTGCGCGAAACTTATACCAGGAAGCAGCGCTGCTCCCTTTGTCATTTTTAACGAGCGGTACTAATCCTTGCGGACGTTCCGGGATTGAATTTTTTCTTTGGAGGTTAGCGATACAATGCCGGCGGACGAGTGAAATGTTTTTATCCACGAGGAAAGTCATGCACCGAGAAGGGTAGGCGACACAGGCTGTCTGTATGTAGCAACAGTCCGTAAACTTGGTAACATATATTTATTCTATTCCTTAATGTGCCAGTCACTATATTAACGCCAAAGCGTTAAAGACCCCGTGTCGCAGAAAATCCGTCGTCGGCGTCGGCGTCCGTGGCTAAGAAAATCATCCCGCACCACCCCGACCACGCAGGTCCTCCGCGTGGCGCAGATGCGCTGGTGAACTAATCGAATGTCTCAAAGCAACATGTGTCAGAAAAATCGTAAAGTACGACGTAACCACAACCTATATGGACGTGATAGCGTGGGATTGTAATTTGAATATACGAGAAAGCATAATTCCCTTACGCGGAAACTCAATCACAAGCCCCCTTTCCAGCATTTCTACCACTCATACAGCGGCGCGCCGCGGTTTGCTCCTTGCAAAAATACCATCCAGATGGCACTCGCCTCCTCGGCACCTAGGAAGCCTCCATGCAACGCTGTAGGCTCCCTACGGCAGCCGCATGCGGAGGCGAAGTTGGAGAAAAAAGAAAGCTGCAGTTGCCGGGAAGCCTGATAACCATCCAGGGATATTTGAATGCTATCGCGTTCCACTCTTAAAGGCGAAGCTAAAGCGTCCTCCAAATTTTCCAGCCAATTACTGCACACGTCTTCCATCCACCACTCCACATTTTGCACAATGAATGGGGCACAGTGCGTGAGTGAAAGTTACCCGCCCCTTCCACTCCGTGAAGATGGTCGAACATCGAAGCTGTGTTAGATAAGCCGATTGTTACGAGTATTGCATGTGCATGTGTTGCACGTGATGCAATTGCATAAACACAAGTAAAAAAATGGCCGCGTATCTGCGTGCTTCGCTGCAAATGTCGTCGAAAGACGATAGTCTTCTGCCGGCCGTACTACATGAGTGCTGGTCTGATCCTGGTCTGGCCTGTTGCCTCCGGGTGTTCCTCGACTCACGATCTTGCGCTAGCCGCTCGGCTCGTTGCTCGGACGTTTCCTGGGCACGCTTGAGACGACGAGCGTCGGCACGCCGGCGCTTCTCCGCTGCAATTTGGTCGTCGGTCTTTTCCCTGCGTTGTCTGGGCATCTCTTGTAGAGTGGGTTGTATTTCATCAAGCGGCCATTTATGTTTTGCCCTGCCTCAGACAGCGCTTTCTTTATGTTGAATCGGCCGCATCTGGCTGGCATTGATAAAATTGAGGAGGCGCTGCGTGAGACATGGACGCCATCTGGCAATACATCGGGAAACATGAGCTTGTGCAGAGGGTTTCCTTCCTCCATGGCAGAGGGCGCCCGTTGGCGCGCAGTCGGGAAACACGAGCTTGTGCAGAGGGTTCCCTCCCTTCGTGGCAGACGTCGTTCGTCGGCGCGCATAGCATGGCATTTTCAGCGCAGCTTAAGAAACTAGGGTCTTTAGAGTTACGTATCTATGTATTTTCTATTAAAGGATCACACCTCCTAATACTTACCTAGTGATGTTGCGCCTCAGATATGCGTAATATTTACTTTTTGATCGATAACGTTCACAAGTATTAACAGCCGCACCAGTTTAAGTAGTGTGGGCGGTAAGCAAGTGGTCCAACTTTGGCCGGGTGGCTGAATCGGTTGACAGACAGACAAACAGACAGACAGACAGACCAAATTTTCAGCGTTTAAGTTCCCCAAGAAAGACTATCGTCTTAATACAGATCTACAACAGGAACTTATATTGAAACGTTGCGAGGTGAGAAGAGGCAGCGACTTCCTACGCTACTCGACGAATGTCCAGTTCTCAGGTCGAAACCTGGCGAGCTGCCACCAGAAGCATCGGCTGCAGTCACGGACAACCGCTCGCGTTCAGCGCGAACGCGGGGAAACGCGGACGGCGTCGGCAGCAGCTCCACACGTTGCGCGTTAACTGAAAGGGCGCTCCGCACAGAAACATATTCTCTTCTCGCATCTCCTCCTCGCGCCCAGCGCGGCCTCTCATTGTTCGCCTGCTCCCCCAGCGCGCCTCTCCTCCTCTGCTGGTCACATGGCCTGCCTTCCCCCGGTGCGGCTCTCATTCTCTCCTGGTCACGTGATCTGCGTGATGACGGACAGACGGCCAAGGGTCGACTAAGAACAGCTTCGCTGTTAAACCAGTTGCATTTCCGACAGGTGATCGCATAGAGACAGCTAGGCATAAACGGTAATGGTTTCGTATGTTGTTGTTGTTATGGTTTCGTTTGTGGCGTTGAGTTCAATGAGAACTTAACGTGGGATGACCACGTGGAACATGTTGTTTCTAAGATTTCAAGTGTCGTAGGAGTTACGTACATTAATAAAGAGGTGCTGCCTGTGCATGTCAAGGTTATTCTTTATAATACATTATTTCACACTCATATTTGTTATGCACATTTAGTTTGGGGAGCTACGACTGTTACAAATTTGCGTAAAATTCTTACAGTTCAGAAAAGAATGTTGCGACATGTTCTCGGTGTTCCTCGAGATCACCCATCTCTGCCTTTGTTTGAAAAGTTGAAAATTATGAAATTACTCAGATGTATCCATATCTCCTGTGTTTAACATATATAAACGATGTAAAAGAAAACATAAGCTTTCTCTCAGCTTTAGCTTCTTTGTCAAAGAAAAAAACCTTTATATGATACACGTAGTAGGGAAATTTGGAACGTAGAGACGCGTAGAACTACCTATGGACAACAAATAATGAAAAGAGAACTGCCAGAATTATTGAATCTTTGTCACAGACACGCTATGCAGCTAGAAAATACATCAAATCAGCATTTAAAATTGTTTTTTTTTCTTCCTTAGGAGTATTTCCCTGATCATTGTCTATCGTTTGTGTAAATTGGGATGCATATCAGAGATTTCTGTTTGTCTTTTACGTGTTTGCTGAACTTTTTTAATGATATTTAGTGATGAATGTTCGCGACAAACCCTTATGTATATGTTAGTGAGCCGTTGTTTTGTGTATGGGTGTTTACATATGTCTTCCAGCAGTGACATGTACATATAAAGCAACTACTACAGTTGCATGTTCACTCGTTTGGGAATGTGCATGTTCATATGCCACAGAGATGCTTGTAGTGATAGGTATTATTTTTTGTACAATCAAAAATATGTTATCACTTCTTGTCGATAGCTGATCTGTCTGCCTTTATGGAATGTATTTTTTTTTCTTTGGGAGGGGGGGGGGCAGGAACTAGTCAAGCTGTCTGTTTTAGCTTTTTTTCCTTACCTCCCCCATCACGTTGATGGAAAAAAATAAAGGTTATTATTATTATTATTATTATTATTATATTATTATTATTATTATTATTATTATTATTATTATATTATTATTATTATTATTATATTATTATTATTATTATTATTATTATTATTATTATTGTGCGCTTTCGCTGAGGCAACGTGCGCTGGGCCTCAAAAACGCCATCTCATTTCTCGAGAACAAACTCCTCGGCCAAAAGGGTAAATAACGTCACGCGCCTCGAAGGTGCCGGCGCTGCTGGAATGGAAACAGGTAGAGGAGAGGGGGGCAGAGGGTGGTGACGGCGCCTGCGCTTCTGTGGTTATAACCGCACGCGCGTCGGAGGTGCCGGCGCGGCTGCAGCAGCGGTTGCGCCAGATGCATGGGAGGTGCGGTGACCGCGGCGGCGCTTGTGCCGGCGCGGTCACAAAAATGTATGATTTCATAATGTATGCAGTCCATGTATGCAGCCTGAACAGCTTCGCTGGTAATTCGTCCACATAGGAATGTTGCGGCCCGACGCAGTTTTTTTTTTTTTTTCCCCAACTTCTAACCATTTTTCGGCAACCATTTATTCGGCGTTTTTGATGAGCTAGTCATACAATAGCCATTCTCTCTTGGAAAGCACCAGGCTGAAAAGTTGTTGAGAGGCTATTCACGTAGTTTTTTAATTACAATTAGTCTGGTTAAATCTGATCATTTGTGCCTGATAATTATGCCTGTTTTGTCAATAGAAGCGTGGTACCTATATTGAAACTCATGGGAGCAGACAAGACGAGACAGACGAAGACTGCAGGTGTATACCACAGACGCGCGCAGTAAAAGCAATAGAAACAAAAGGAAGACTCTTGATATTGCTCAGGGCTGGTCTGAGGTAGTCCCCTCTCTGCCACTTCTGATATGAAGCAGAGACAATTGATATTTTCTTCTTATCTTGTTGTCGCGGCTCTCCCTACAACGAAAAACGCTTCTCGATTCAACACTCGCATAGGCGCGTCGAGACGCCGCACCGCGTGCCGCACACCCTTGCGACGTCACCTGCTTCGAATGGCCGCCTTTAGGTGAACGCCGGCTGTGTCTGCATAGCATTAAACTTCATTGATATTAATTTAAGAACATGAGTGCTGTCTCGCAGTGCTGTCTCGCATGTGCTGTCTCGCATGTGTCTCGCATGTGTCTCGCATTTCAGAAGTCAGCACGACCAAGACCGATACCACCTCGCTTAGCGTTTTTTCCGCGTTTTCGGAAGTCGGTCCGTGAGTCGACTCACTCCTCGCAGGCAGGCTCGCCCTACCGGCGCGAATGCTCTCTCGATGTGGCCCACTGGCATTTACACGATCTTGACTACCGAATTTCAGCCTCAGGTCGGCCTGCGTGTAAACGTATCAGGTAAGATAATGGGTGAACGCGGGTATCGTTTCACTCCGCTTCTGGCTGAAACAAAATCGGGAAGGCTGCTGCGTTTGGCTGGCACTTATCTCCCACTCCAGAGCCACCTACTCTCACTTCTTCACAAAGGTGGCGGTTTGGGCGAGCTCCATCGCGTCTTCTTGACATTAGTGGAATTAAATCAGAACGAGTGACGGCATAGAAAGAAAAACCAGGAACAGGGGGCGCTAAACATCCAACTGCTTATTATTTGACACCTGCGAATTTCTTGCATCCATAGGTGCGTGAACACCCATCATCAAAAGCAATATTTATTATTTTTGTTTATACTAAGTGAAAGGAAGATCCTGTGTAACCTAGATTGAAGATAAATGTGGCAACGGCACAAACAGGTAGCGTATAATGAAGGCTATCGCACGAGAGGCAATTCCTGCAGAACCCATCTTACAATGAATGCCGACGTTAATCCGATTGACATTGAAGCAATCTAGCAACACACACCGAATTGCCGCCGCCGAAATGCGTCGTGTACGAGGTGTACGTGTGCGCAGCCGGGCGTATTCCTCTGGACGCACCCGTCATCGAGCGGCGCCGCCACGAAATCCGCGATTGGTGCGTGTCTGAATATACACTCACAAGTTTGGCTCAGTATATATATGACGTGGGCTCGATTCAGCCTAGCACTGGAGAAATTTTGAAAGATTTCTTTCTCATCGAAGAGCGGCACAAACTAAGCGGCACATACCATGCGACCCAGGTGCGTCGAAGAGGTTCATTTAAGAGTGACATATACCAATGCCGTGACCCAAATTGGCAGAAACGTATTTTATATGGGAGAGCGGCACCTGCCAAATGTCGCGTACTCGGTAACCCAAGTTGGTCCGATCGTTGGTTTTGTACCTAGTTCCCTCGGCACAGCAGCCCGATGATCCAACAATTTTACCGTAAACTACTCAGTGAACCAAGTTTGCGGGAAAGACGTTAGGCCTGGACATGCATACATCAGTACGTAAAGCCATACCGCAAACTGCGTGAAGTTCCCATAGAATGCTAATCACATAAAAAAACTATAGGAAAAACAAGCACTCCGTGATATCGACACCCAAGTAACTCACGGTAATGTGCTCGCAACCAGTAGCCGAGCGTTTCATGTACACATGCAACTCATTTATATCTTTCGGTGTACGTTGAATGTGTGACGACCTCTTGTAGTCACCAAACTGCATTAGGAGAAGCTGCTGGTGCGCGCAAGGACCGTGGCTCGCGAAATGAACACATAGTTGGTGGTTCTTTTCACCGTGAACTGGGCCCGCATTTCGGGAAAGGATCTTACATTAGCATTGTTCGTAAGAGCAAATACCAGCCAATCCTGATGCTGAACATATATTAGCAAAGGAGGTTGGACATTGAAAAAAAAAATGCTTACGAACGAAACGTAATGCGACGTATATGCGACGTCATTTAAAAGATGAAAAAAAAAAATAATGCGAACAATATACCCGAAAGGCAATAGTTTAGTATTGTTTGCGCAACCTAATCTGACTATTCTATATTAATCACTCAAGGGCGAACAAAGAGAGAACGATTGTATTGTTAAAAATAGTACAAACTGACCTAAGCTAAGACGCATACTTCGCCTTCGCTCGAACTGCAGTCTAATTTGCCCAAAAGTCACTAAATATTGCGCTAAGTTTTCTTCATTTCAGTTCGCAACAACGCTTCGGACGGAGATCGCTGCTGCAGCTCTATTCCAACTGTAAGCAGGAATTCCGAGGACTTTCTCCTCATATTGTCTGCATCATTCGTCGTCGGATTAGTACTGTCGACCTTTGACCACCGGTGTCACGCGGCAGCTGCTGAGAAGAGCATCGGCGACATCCTTCGCGAAGGCGGGTACCGCGAGGACTTCGCCGGGGCAGCTCGCATGAACAAGTTCGCGCTCGCCTTCAGGCTCGTCAACAATATTGTCTGCGGTTAGTAGAATATGCGTACTTTTATAAAATTGCAATTAAAACTGAAACTTCTGGGGTTATACGGGCCGGGAGCACGATCTGACTAGGAGGCATGCCATAGTGGGGGACTCCGGATTAATTTCGACCCCTTGGGCTCTCTTACGTGTCCTCAATGCACGGTACAGTGTACACCAACGTTCTTGGATTTCGCCCCCAATGAAATGTGACTGCCGGAGCGGGGAACTATAAAAGTCTGATTGTGAACAACTAGAACTTGCCCCAGCTGCAGTGACATTGAAATTCGAGATTCTTGGAATGGTTGCAAACGCTACATGAAGGCGCAGCTTTTTTTCTATTTTTTTTTCTTATATAGCATGATACTATTTGGAAGCATGAAATGTGACAGGGCGCATCAGTAAGTTCTGAGCTCTAAAGTCATGACGTTGTCGTAAACTCTCTTCACCTAGCAATACATTTGCGACCACCTATCGTCTCAGTGGCAGTAAGAAAGTAGAAAATTTGAATTGAAAGGAAAAAACATTCCACCACTGGCATTGTTGGTGATCGGACATAAGAGCGCTCGATCCAGAGGAGGGGGTTCTTCGTACGAGACCTTTTTTTTCTGTCGTTATTGCCTCAGAGAGAGAATTTATACGCAGGGAAGGCTCAGAGGTCCGTCTATGTCAGCATGCTCTCGTTGCTGCTAAGTACTGCGAACGGAGAAGAAGAAGGGCGATATCAAAAGGAATGGTGTGGTAATGGCGAGAGAGAGAAAGAAAATGCGGGCAGAAGAGGGTGCGGGCTTGCGGCTTATGGCCGGCTAAAGCCACCAGCACGGTTATTATCTGTAAGGCATACAAATTGGCTGCTATTGCGTCACTGAATAAGTCCTCAAAAGTGTATGCCACGTTAATGCATGTTAATCGGCCAGTTCTTTGTTGCTATCTCGCGTGCACAAACCAAAGGTAGCTTTATTGTATTCCTTCTCAGATAATGAACAGCTGCAATAAGCAGCTCCAGTATATGCTGGGGGCTTGCACGGCGGAATCGGCTTCCGGCGCCTGTAGACCACCAAGGGTAACATGAGCTGGAGCCAAGATCTCTTTCAATATGCTCTTAACAATGTCGCTGTCAGTGACGGCGTCATCATTCTTTCGTAGGGTGTAAGGTAAAGTCGTTCTCGCTGTTTCGATGGCAAGAAAGGCAGTTATATTTCATGTATCCACAATAAACGCCCATACATGTTTTGCAGGTCGGTGCAACTCCACGGGTAAAGATGAGTATTGTTTGCCTAAGGTGAGTTTGACGGTTCGAATATACTCAACCATGCGCGTAAATAATTCCTTTTTTCAACGACTTGCTTGTTTTGTGTCTGTTTTGAGAACCCTTGCGCACTATACACACGGTCAGA